>NW_024044669.1:0-20538 GCF_014851395.1 Micropterus salmoides
GTTAGGACATTTTCCAGCAGCAGTAGAATTGCAGAAGGGTATTTTTAAACCTGGTCCCTGTTTTCACACGTTGGTGTTGAAATGACTTGTAGGTACAGAAAGTTCTGAATCCTGCAGTAGTTGCTTCAGCCTGCTGCTACGTATTCCTACATCAAAATAGCATCCACAAAAAGAGCTTCTTGTTGCCAGCGACAGGCTCAGACTTTAACGCCAGGAGTCTGACAGCATCATGAAAAGGATCCCTACGACGGTGACCCCCTTTGTTTTTAACAGGAAACTGAAATCTCGCTCAAGGACAGTTCTCACTCTGTATCTTGTGAGAGGAGAGTTGTTGCAGGAAGATGACCGTGGAAACGAGGGAGAGGAGTTTGTCGTGTTGGAGTAACGTTGGGAAATAAAGTCTTGCAAGCAGCTTTTAGGTGTGTGTGTGTGATTGTGTGAGTGTATACTTGTACTTCCTCCACAGTGAGGACGGGAACAAGAGGACATTTTGTTCGACCTCACATCTTCAGGGGTTACTTTTAGGGTTAGGGTAGAATTAGGTTTAGGTCAGGGGCGGCTTTTTAGTTGTGAGGGTAAAGATTAGGGTCAGGGTCCAGGGAATGCATTATGTCAACGCTGGTCCTCACATAGATAGAAGTACAAGGATCTGTGTCTGTCTGTGTGTTGGCTGCAGTTACCTTGGAGATGTGAAGACTTGTACAAACTTCCTTCAGCATGAGTGAGTCTGAACTCAGACACACAAACAATAAAGTATCTGTTGCAGAGTAAAAGTATCTGTTCTAGAGTAAAAGTATCTGTTGCAGAGTAAAAGTATCTGGTCTAGAGTAAAAGTATCTGTTGCAGAGTAAAAGTATCTGTTCTAGAGTAAAAGTATCTGTTGCAGAGTAAAAGTATCTGGTCTAGAGTAAAAGTATCTGTTGCAGAGTAAAAGTATCTGTTCTAGAGTAAAAGTATCTGTTGCAGAGTAAAAGTATCTGTTGCAGAGTAAAAGTATCTGTTCTAGAGTAAAAGTATCTGTTCTAGAGTAAAAGTATCTGTTGCAGAGTAAAAGTATCTGTTGCAGAGTAAAAGTATCTGTTGCAGAGTAAAAGTATCTGGTCTAGAGTAAAAGTATCTGTTGCAGAGTAAAAGTATCTGTTGCAGAGTAAAAGTATCTGTTCTAGAGTAAAAGTATCTGTTGCAGAGTAAAAGTATGACACGCACTTACTGGGAACTCCTCAACCTGTTGGAAACCTGCAGCTATTTTCCACTATTTCCTGGAAAAACGCCTAAAATAAATGAATCTGTCGTTTCCGTGTCCAGGTGAGGGCATTTTACTTCCTGTGGAAGGAGATGCTTTGCTGATGGATTACTTGGCTAAATACGAGGTAAACCAGTCCGGTAACCCTCCACTGTTGAAGTCTCTCTGTAAGGGCGGCATGGGAGCATCAAAAGCTGCACATGGACGAGCACCAGAGTCTGCAGCCATGTCGCCTTTATTATTTGTGCTCTACACCAGTGACGGCCAGACTCGGTTCAAGTCAAGGTTCATAATCAAGTTTGCAGATGACTCAGTGATTGTCAGCCTCCTGCCACAGACCAGTCCTGGACTATTTCTTCAAATGGTGTCATGACTCATTCTTAACTTATTGTCTCTAAGACGAAAGAGATGCCGAAACCTCCCCGACACGGCGCTGAACCTTTATCAGCTGTAGAGCCGTAGAGACAGTAAGCCAGCACAGGTACTTGGACAACATCCTGGACGGTAAACTGACTTTTGATGCCACCAAATCAGAGACGGTTTTTCCTGGGAAAGTTGAGGAGTTTGACAGGCAAATATCTTATTCATCTTTTATCATTCTGATGGATCCTCAACAACCTCTTCTTGCAGAGTTTTGACTTCTGCTATCAGGGAGGACGAACACTTTCCCCAGGAGAGCCGAATCAAACAGATATCTGAGATCATGTGTTCCAGCTGTTGGGCTTTTAAACAAACTCTAGGCCTGGTTGCACATGTACTCTACTACAGGACTGACGGACACAGAGCTCTAGATCTCATGGTAGATGTACTGTATGTTGATAACATCTATTGTATCTTTTATGTATTTATGTCTTCTATTTATTTGCTTGTTTTATGATGTGTATTGACTACTGTTGCCTCTAGGGGACAATAAAGGCTGTCAAAAAATCAAACAGTAATCCATCCAGTGAGAGCTGTCTGTACATCCGTGGCTACACTGATAACAGGAGCTGCTACCTTCTTCCCATGTGCAGCTGGTCTGATTAACGAGACCCCTACTGACACTTCCCAACCCCCCTTCACCCACTTTACAATCCATACTGCAAAAGTTTGCACATGCACATCAATGCACAAACTGTCAAATTGCACATAGTCCTTATTATCACTGTAAATATGTGTATATAATAGAGTAATGCACATGTAAGTAACTGCCACGTTGTTTGTTTTTCTTTTACACATAGTTCGATAAGTCTTTTTATTTGTTGATTCCATATTATATATTTATTAAATCTGTTTTTGTGAACTGTGTGTTTATGTCTAATCACCAGAGCAAATTCCTGGTACCTGTAAAATACTACTTGGCAATAAGCCTCTCTTTCTGATTCTAACAGCTAGCAGCTAATTCAGCTACTGTTGGAGACAGTTGGACTACACGTGTCTGACCTGCAGACCATCTGCTGAGCTTTTCTCGCTCTCCCGACGGCTTTAATGTTTTCTGTTGTCTCATTGTTTCAAAAACAGTAGGTATTGTAGCTGGTGTGGGGGTGATGAAGTATCACATACGAGCTCTGAGTGGGATTAAAATCCCTAAGCAGCTTTAATGGGGATGTAATGGGATTAGCTGATGAAGCGAGCTCGCTGCACACGTCAGGATGTAGTCCACATCAACGACACTCCAACATTATTAAAGCTAAATAAACTACTTACAGTACTACAGAGCCTGCTGAGGTACTGCAGTACTCTGTGTGTATCTGTGAGGAAAACACAAAAGCTGCTTTATGACCTGCTGTCTGTTGCTAAGGAGACGCAGCAGCAAGTATTGCGGGCTGAGACGAGTTTAACGTGCTGCGGCGGCGGGTTTCAGGTCGCCGTTCATTAGTGAGACATCAGGAAATCTCAGGCGTGTGCAGTAAAGGTCAAAGGTCAGAGAGTTCAGAGGTGGAAGAAGCAGGTGGTTTATGATCACACACAGACACCTGCTGCTGTGCAGCAACATTTTTAACTTTTAAAGGGCTTCACGTTGTTTTATAATGAAACGAATCTCTGTTTATTTCTTGGTGAACAGGTTGCAGCCTCACAGAAAAACGATTTTGTTGACTCCCTCTATGCTGCTTCCTATGTAGGATTGGGCATCTACAACAGGGTCCAACTTGAAACCATTTCAAAAATTAAAGATTTGGTTTTGAATCTGACCCTCGGTTCCAAATTTAACATCTAAATGCAACAACTGTGAGACACTTGTTTCATGCACGGGAGGAGGACTGAGGCGTTCGTAGATAAATATATATTGAAATAGTGTCTCTGGCTCGGCCCGGCTCGAGTTCAGCAGTAGTTTCAAGGAGAAGAGAAGCTTCAAGACAATAACTATTGATTAGGAAATGTAACAACTACACAGCATTCACTAAATTCAGAGACAAACAAGTCCTGCTGGTTTATCAATAAATCATCCGGTTTAACAGTGCAGCAGTTGTTCTGCTCCGACACCTTAAATCTGCATCGTTTAGATAATAAGTTTGCTTTCATGAGACCCGCTCATCATTTAAGAAACAATAAACTTCCTTTTAGCTGCGGACCTGGTGTCAGTTTGACTGCAACGTGACCTTTTTGTTTCTGAACAGTGAAAGGCAGCCGTGAAGCCGTGAAGCCGTGACGCCGTGACGCCGTGACGCCGTGACCGCTCCGTGCTGAAGTCAAACTCCAGCTGAAGCTCGTGTGTTAATGTGAAGATAACGAGCAAAAAAAAAGCAAACGGAAACGAATCCCCTCGAACCCAGCGCTGTTGCCAAGAGACCCCGCTGCCAAAAACTTGGCTCATTGGCTGGACCGGATGGTGTTGCCTGGCAACCACTGCTTAACGAGCACTCTACCAGGAAGCACTGACAAAAAGTTTGAGATCTGCACGCGCGCACACACAGACACACAGACACACAGACACGCACGCACACACAGACACGCACACACAGACACGCACACACAGACACACAGACACGCACACACACGCACATACACACAGACACGCATGCACGCACATACACACACACGCACACACACACACACACACACGCACACACACACACGCACGCACGTGCACACACACGCACGCACACACAGACACACACACGCACGCACATGCACACACATTCACACAGACATGCACGCCCGCACGCACACACACAGACACGCACACACAGACACACACACGCACGCACGTGCACACACACGCACACAGACACACGCACATACACACAGACACACACACACACACACACACGCACGCACGTGCACACACACGCACATACACACAGACACACACACACACACACACACACACGCACGTGCACACACGCACATACACACACGCACGCACACACACACACACACACACGCACACGCACATACACACAGACACACACACGCACGCACGTGCACACACACACACCCGTGCGCGCTGCTGTCGGAGTTGCGGTTGATGATTTTCTGAAATGTTCTGGTTCAGACTCTCACTCCCTGTCGGCTTCTCGTCTCCTGAACTCGGATCAGTTTGGTTCCACGTCGGGTTTTTACTGAAGGGAATCTCAGCGGAGGAAAAACCTCCCGCTGCCGGTTTACAGCTGCTCTGTGGCGTCTGTTAAACGGTGAGCACTCGTGGTCGGCGTGCATCAGATTACTGGCCAGAGACGGTTCACTGCAGCAATAACATGGACTTTAACCTTTAAAAGTACCAAGAAGAAACTTTTATCTGTATTTACAGTCTATAAATAAATTTTTGGGTCGTACTGCCTGTAAGATCCACTCACTGAGAGCTGATGGCAACAAAAAGCAGAGAAGGTGAACTAGTGTTAGATCCTGGTGCTGTGCTGAAGTACTTTAATAATTAATGAGGCTGTGCCAGCTGTGTGTGCGTCACCCACAGAGCGTCCTGAATGAACCTGCAGAAGCTCAAATATTCCTGCAGCTACATTTAAAGAACAGCTGCGAATGATCTTAACGGTGAAGCCTTAAAGGAGCTTCTCTGATGGTTTTAATTCCAGGCGAGGTTTAAGAGGTTTTGTACATCCAAAGAACTTGTATAAAACCCAGACCAGGCGTCTAATGGAGACCTGCGTTTATTTGTCAGAACGTGTTCCCACAGCAGGCCAGTACACGGGCAGGCGGCTGTTTGGGACTCGGCTATTAATTGAAGTTTTACAGTATTCGCATTGTTCTGCACAAAATTGAATAATGAATTCTAAAGTAATGTGTTGCCACTTTTAATTTAAATGTACTGCTATATACACAAAAGTGCAATAACGTGGTTTGCAAACACTTTAAACACACCAGCAGTATTCTCTTTACACTGCAGCCAGGGCATGACCTTTGATCTAGCTTGTTAAAACAAGTCAGAGTCCAGAGCCCCGATCAGAACATCAGAACAGGCTCCCTCTGAGCAGCAGGTGTCGCTGTCAGAGTCAGCTGAACGCCCGCCGCCGCCAAATTGAACTGTCTTGAACTTTTTGTACGCGTTGCGCAGCAGGAATCACTGGAAGAGAGACTGACCCCCGCTGATAGTAACACGTTAACTTGCCGCGCCCTGGTTATTTTCATTGGCAGGGTTGTTGGCGGTGAGGCTGACTGACCCGGGGACAGTAGAAATCAGGTAAAACGTGGATCCGTGTAAAGTGTTTTCTGTCTCTGGAGGTCGTCCTGGAGTTACAGACGCATGTTGGAACAGCTGCTGCCGACAGTAGATGTGATGAGTTGAACCAACTTGTCACAAAGAAGCAAGATTATCCAATAATTCACATAAAAGCAAAGATCAGGAGAAAATAAGCATGATGTGTTTTCTGTTAGCAATCTTGTGGGGGCTGCGGGGGCCCCGAGCCCCAGGTTGGGAACCGCTGCTCTAATGCTGCAGTGTGAACACACAGTGTACTCACTGCGGACGGTCGCCGTCCTGGTGCAGTTGTAGAGGATGGCCAGCTCTCCGAACACTTTGCCCGGTCCCATCGTGCACAACTTCATCCCCTCTTTAGTCACCTCCACCTTCCCCTCTGGGCGAGAGACAGCCACACGGAGAGAGAGAGAGAGAGAACAGGAACCTTTATTTTGGAAGGTTTAAACAGGAACTGAACAAGCTGTTGACACTGAACGTTAGATAGATGGATAGAAGCTCAGCAGCCGTTCTGCTTTGTCCTGTCTGCTCCAGCTGTCAGCAGATTTACAACAGATCAGCAGAAAAAACATCAAAAACACACAAAAAAACAGCTTTTTGGTTGAAAATAATATCCTTCCAGCAGCTTTAAGGTTTAAAGACGCAGAAGTTGGGCCGGAGTCCCTCCTCAGGGTTCGGGTCAGGTGCTGTAAATCTTTTTATAGCCTGAAACAAATAAACACAAATAAATATGATGCGTAGTTTGAAGTGATCAGCTGGTGTGTGTGTGTGTGTGTGTGTGTGTGTGTGATGGGAACAAATGTGTTTATTGTGCTGCTTCGACACACTGAAACTAAATAAATCTCTCAGATGTGCTTTCATTATTTTATTTGAGTGTTGGATTACACACAAAAGGAAATGACAGGTGGCCTGTGTGTGTGTGTGTGTGTGTGTGTGTGTGTGTGTGTGTGTGTGTGTGTGTGTGTGTGTGTGTGTGTGTGTGTGTGTGTGAAGATAAACGAGGGATTTTGCATATCAAAGATCATCTGCTTTCATTAGTCAGGAGGACACAGAGCTGAATCATTTACTCAGCTTCACATGTCAGTCAAGGTTTTGTACAATCAGAACATTTATATTAATTACTAAGTTGTTGTTTTAACATATTTCTGGTTTGACAGGCTGTAACGTGTTCAGTAATCAGGGCTGTAGCGGTAAAACAAAGGGAAGGTAAACCCTGCCTGACCTCTGCTACCTCCGCCTGTCAGGCTTTATCTCAAAGAGATAGATTCAGTAATAATAACATAGGGTGCTTGCAGCATCCGCACCCAGTAATGATAATAATAACTTTATGTATTGAGCACCTTTCAAAACTGAGGTACAAAGTGCTCCACAAAAAAAACAAATAAAACTATTAAAAATAAATTGAATTAATTAATTACTTAAATACAGAAAAGACAGAGTAAAGAGGTGGTTGAGGTTGTTCAGAAGGGCGATGGCTGCTCACATGACGATACGGCGTTCCAGCAGACAGTCGATGATTTCTCCAAATTCAACAACAAAATATGTTCTGATGGTGACGATCTGACGTCACCATCAGCAGAACGTCATCTGTCTGTTTCATGGCGTGAAAACACTGTGCTTAAAGTTCAGTTAGGTTTAGATCATCTACTTCATTAAACTACTAATACCACACTGACATGTGCAGCGTCTCTGTCGCAGATGTTTGTGCGTGTCAGTGTTTCCTGTCATCATATGTCTCAGCTGTCCACGTTCAGCATCTGACATTTCAAACTAATACTGACGAAGATGGATTCATGCGTACGGCAGGAAACTGGAAATGTCAGCGTCATCAGCACAGCGGTGACTCACAACAACACAAATACTACAGTTCAGTCAGAGGAGCAGGCAGCGTCCCAGCTGAGCCGCAGATTAGTAAACCTGAGACACAAACAGTCAAACAGTGTCTCCGTCTGAGGTCAGAGACAGGTATATATAGCGTCTCCGTCTGAAGTCCGGGACAGGTATATATAATGTCTCCGTCTGAGGTCAGAGACAGGTATATATAATGTCTCCGTCTGAAGTCCGGGACAGGTATATATAATGTCTCCGTCTGAAGTCCGGCAGGTATATATAATGTCTCCGTCTGAAGTCAGAGACAGGTATATATAATGTCTCCGTCTGAAGTCAGAGACAGGTATATATAATGTCTCCGTCTGAGGTCAGAGACAGGTATATATAATGTCTCCGTCTGAGGTCAGAGACAGGTATATATAATGTCTCCGTCTGAAGTCAGAGACAGGTATATATAGCGTCTCCGTCTGAAGTCCGGCAGGTATATATAATGTCTCCGTCTGAAGTCAGAGACAGGTATATATAATGTCTCCGTCTGAAGTCAGAGACAGGTATATATAGCGTCTCCGTCTGAAGTCCGGCAGGTATATATAGCGTCTCCGTCTGAAGTCCGGCAGGTATATATAGCGTCTCCGTCTGAAGTCCGGCAGGTATATATAGCGTCTCCGTCTGAAGTCAGAGACAGGTATATATAGCGTCTCCGTCTGAAGTCAGCGGCAGGTATATATAGCGTCTCCGTCTGAAGTCCGGCAGGTATATATAGCGTCTCCGTCTGAAGTCCGGCAGGTATATATAGCGAATCATTTTCTGCAGCCTAAACTATTAATAATAATTTAGGAAACGTTGTGTTTACATTAATTTAAAAAAGAGTGACTATATTTTTCCTCCTCATTAGCAGGAGGATGTTTAATTATCTCTTCAGCTGGGTCTCAGGTAGATGACAGGAAGTCAGTTCCACTCTGTTTCACTGTGATATGATGGAGCACACAGGTGGATCAATTACATGTTTATTGTCATTAAGGAGTTCTGCAGCGGCATGAGTTCATGTAATCACCCCCCCAGCAGAGATTAATGATAACCGTACAACATTCTGACACATCAGAGGAGGAATCACAGGTGGAACTCAAGAAAATGTGTTTATCAGTTTATCATTTCACAGAGAAGGTGGACAGAGGGTGATAGAACAGCTAAGGGAACAGCGTGGGCGACCGACTACCACAGAGCGAGAGAGAGAGAGTCTGGTTCCTGTAAAACTGCAGCTGCCGCAGGAGGCAGGTATGCACTGGGACTGGTACAGTACTACAGTTTGTGTAGTATTGTGTGTCGTGAGTGCACTCTGGTTTTAAACCCTTTTAATGTGCAGAATATAAAACGCTGCTGCTTCACGTGTCTGTCCAACTAAAACATGAAGCAACAAATATTAGATTTCATATCTGAGACCGAAGGTTATCTTCAGAAAGGATATTAGCACACGACAAATTAGGATGCAGAAGTCGACCCTCACATAACGAGGGGTGTGCGATCTGAATCAACCATAATCTTAATTATTGTTTAAAGGATGTGTGAGCAGACATTATCAAGTTTACATATCACTGACTTTGCAAAAACTCCTCCATGCAGTCACGGCGTCACACATGCAGCACACGTGTGCTCCAAACAAGCAACGGCTGCCGAAAAGATCCTGACTGAAGTTAAAAAACCGAGAACACAAAGTGCCAGGAGGCGCAAAACATCTTGCTTCAGAGAAGAGAAGGAACCTACAACAACTGTTTGTAATCAGAAGGACCAGAGAGCGTGGAAATGCTAAACCGGTACAATCAGACTCTCTGAAGTCCCTGCAGGGGATTTAAGTGTCAGCCTGAGCCGGGAGCTGTGGGTTAATTTGACTGTAATAATGACAAACAGCGCAGATCAGAGTGAGAGCTCCTCCAGTTACACTGATTTCTGTCTTTGTTGCTCCAAACTGAGACACACAAGCGCTTAAAACGATTCAATTTGCATCCACTCAACTGTTTGACGTTTGACTTCGGTTTTCTAAACTCATTAAAGCAGCTGGAGAGTTTTCAGCCGCTCTGACGGGCCGTCAGCAGGAAGCTAAAGGAGAGAAACTCTCAGCAGAGATGACTCCATCACAGAGCCAGCTCTCTCCAGCTTCAGCAGACCTGCACAAAGGGAAAGTTTGAGCTTCAGTCAGGCGATCGCGTAGAGCGATCACATTACAGCCGCTGATCCACCGTCACATGCGGGGATCAGAAATCTGTTTAGTGTCAAGTAGGTTTATGTTTTAGAGCTTTACACAACAATAATAATAACCTGCAGGACACGACTTCAGTTCATCACAATACAACTGAGAACATGATGAATACCGATCACAGCAAACTGATAAGAAGTCAGTCAGGCGTTTCATCCAGTCCCTTTCCCACAGGTGCATGAACCAGCACCCGGCCAGGCAGACCTGCTTTGCAAACATTTAGAGAGAATGGCTCGTTCTCAAGACCTGAATTTGACTGTGGTGCTGTAATCCAGCCCCTCCAGGATCTCACAACGTTGTGATCACAAATATTAAAACTTTCAACAAATCCTGTGAATTCAGCGCAAACCTGACCTCTCATCGCCGTTTCCTGCTGAACGTCGGCACCCGTCAGCAAACTCACGTCCTCGTTGAGAAGACGCTGCGGACGTGTGCGATTCCAACGTCTCACATTTACCTACAACACAAAGGAGCGCGAAGGCCAGGATCCAGGTCTTCTTCACCGCAGCGGGAAGCTGTTGTGCAGAACGTGCAGCGTCGTGGTCGAACACAAAGGAAACGGGTGGAGGAGGGTGGAGGAGGGATAAACTACGGGGAGGTTTTTCTGGGGTTGGAAATGTTAACACCTCAGCTTACCAAGACATTTTCGAAGATTCAACTTTGTTGGAACAGTTTGGAGAAAGTCTGTGCCTCGGTGTAAAAAGCAAGGTCCATGAAGGCGTGGGAGGAGGAGTCTGGTGTGGAAGAACTTGACATCAGTGTCAACTCACAAATCCTGGATGAACGGAAAGACAAAGCTGTTACAGCTGCTAAGAAGGTGTAGGTGTCCCAGGACTTTTGTCCATATAGAGTACCACGTCGAGTCAGATCTGGAGACTTTAGGTTACTATAACGTGCCGTTTCTAACAAACGTTCAGTCGTCAGGTTCCCACATCTGCACTGGCTTTCCTTAAACTGAATTAACACTGATCATCTACAAAAGTGTAAAAGTCACAGCATGTCTCCAGCGTCTCCAGCTGTCTCCAGCGTCTCCAGCTGTCTCCAGGCGTCTCCAGCTGTCTCCAGGCATCTCCAGGCGTCTCCAGCTGTCTCCCAGTCTCCAGGTGTCTCCAGGCGTCTCCAGCTGTCTCCCAGTCTCCAGGTGTCTCCCGGTGTCTCCAGCATCTCCAGCTGTCTCCAGCGTCTCCAGGCGTCTCCAGCTGTCTCCCGGTGTCTCCAGCATCTCCAGCTGTCTCCAGCTGTGTCCCGGTGTCTCCAGCTGTCTCCAGGCGTCTCCAGCGTCTCCAGCTGTCTCCAGGCGTCTACAGCGTCTCCAGCTGTCTCCAGGCGTCTCCAGCTGTCTCCAGGCGTCTCCAGCTGTCTCCAGGCGTCTCCAGCTGTCTCCCGGCGTCTCCAGCGTCTCCAGCTGTGTCCTGGTGTCTCCCGGTCTCCAGCTGTCTCCAGGCGTCTCCAGGTGTCTCCCAGTGTCTCCAGCTGTCTCCCGGTGTCTCCAGCTGTCTCCCGCATCTCCAGCTGTGTCTCCAGGCGTCTCCAGGTGTCTCCAGCTGTGTCCAGGCGTCTCCCGCTGTCTCCCGGCGTCTCCCGCTGTGTCCAGGCGTCTCCCGCTGTCTGCTGCTGTCTCCAGCTGTCTCCCGGCGTCTCCAACTGTGTCCAGGCGTCTCCAGCTGTCTCCAGCTGTGTCCAGGCGTCTCCAGGCGTCTCCAGCTGTGTCCCCAGCTGTGTCCAGGCGTCTCCAGCTGTGTCCGGGCGTCTCCAGCTGTGTCCAGCTGTGTCCAGGCGTCTCCAGCTGTGTCCAGGCGTCTCCAGCTGTCTCCAGGCGTCTCCAGCTGTGTCCAGGCATCTCCAGGCGTCTCCAGCTGTGTCCAGGCGTCTCCATCTGTCTCCAGCTGTGTCCAGGCGTCTCCAGGCGTCTCCATCTGTCTCCATCTGTCTCCAGCTGTGTCCAGGCGTCTCCAGCTGTCTCCAGGCGTCTCCAGCTGTCTCCAGCTGTCTCCAGGTGTCTCCAGGCGTCTCCAGCTGTCTCCAGGCGTCTCCAGCTGTCTCCAGGCGTCTCCAGGCGTCTCCAGCTGTGTCCAGCTGTGTCCAGGCGTCTCCAGCTGTGTCCAGGCGTCTCCAGCTGTGTCCGGGCGTTTCCAGCTGTGTCCAGCTGTGTCCAGGCGTCTCCAGCTGTCTCCAGGCGTCTCCAGCTGTCTCCAGGTGTCTCCAGCTGTCTCCAGGCGTCTCCAGCTGTGTCCAGGCGTCTCCATCTGTCTCCAGCTGTGTCCAGGCGTCTCCAGGCGTCTCCAGCTGTGTCCAGGCGTCTCCAGCTGTGTCCGGGCGTTTCCAGCTGTGTCCAGCTGTGTCCAGGCGTCTCCAGCTGTCTCCAGGCGTCTCCAGCTGTGTCCAGGCGTCTCCAGCTGTGTCCAGGCGTCTCCATCTGTCTCCAGCTGTGTCCAGGCGTCTCCAGGCGTCTCCAGGCGTCTCGGCGTCTCCAGGCGTCTCCAGGTGTCTCCAGATGTCTCCAGGCGTCTCCAGATGTCTCCAGATGTCTCCAGGCGTCTCCAGCTGTGTCCAGGTGTCTCCAGCTGTCTCCAGCTGTGTCCAGGCGTCTCCAGCTGTCTCCAGGCGTCGCCAGCTGTGTCCAGCTGTGTCCAGGTGTCTCCAGGCGTCTCCAGCTGTGTCCAGGCGTCTCCAGCTGTGTCCGGGCGTCTCCAGGCGTCTCCAGCTGTGTCCAGGCGTCTCCAGCTGTGTCCAGCTGTGTCCAGGCGTCTCCAGGCTTCTCCAGCTGTGTCCAGGCGTCTCCAGCTGTGTCCGGGCGTTTCCAGCTGTGTCCAGCTGTGTCCAGGCGTCTCCAGCTGTCTCCAGCTTTCTCCAGGTGTCTCCAGCTGTCTCCAGCTGTCTCCAGGCGTCTCCAGCTGTCTCCAGCTGTGTCCAGGCGTCTCCAGCTGTGTCCAGGCGTCTCCAGGCGTCTCCAGGCGTCTCGGCGTCTCCAGGCGTCTCCAGGTGTCTCCAGGCGTCTCCAGCTGTCTCCAGGTGTCTCCAGATGTCTCCAGCTGTGTCCAGGCGTCTCCAGCTGTGTCCAGGCGTCTCCAGCTGTCTCCAGGCGTCGCCAGCTGTGTCCAGCTGTGTCCAGGTGTCTCCAGGCGTCTCCAGCTGTGTCCAGGCGTCTCCAGCTGTGTCCGGGCGTCTCCAGCTGTGTCCAGGCGTCTCCAGCTGTGTCCAGGCGTCTCCAGGCGTCTCCAGGCGTCTCCAGCTGTGTCCAGGCGTCTCCAGGCGTCTCCATCTGTCTCCAGGCGTCTCCAGCTGTGTCCAGCTGTGTCCAGGCGTCTCCAGGCGTCTCCAGCTGTGTCCAGGCGTCTCCAGCTGTGTCCGGGCGTTTCCAGCTGTGTCCAGGCGTCTCCAGCTGTCTCCAGGCGTCTCCAGGCGTCTCCAGCTGTCTCCAGGCGTCTCCAGCTGTGTCCAGGCGTCTCCAGCTGTGTCCAGGCGTCTCCAGGCGTCTCCATCTGTGTCCAGGCGTCTCGGCGTCTCCAGGCATCTCCAGGTGTCTCCAGATGTCTCCAGGTGTCTCCAGATGTCTCCAGGCGTCTCCAGCTGTGTCCAGGCGTCTCCAGCTGTGTCCAGGCGTCTCCAGGCGTCTCCAGCTGTGTCCAGGCGTCTCCAGGCGTCTCCATCTGTCTCCAGCTGTGTCCAGGTGTCTCCAGCTGTCTCCAGGCGTCTCCAGCTGTGTCCGGGCGTCTCCAGCTGTGTCCAGGCGTCTCCAGGCGTCTCCAGCTGTGTCCAGGCGTCTCCAGGCGTCTCCATCTGTCTCCATCTGTCTCCAGCTGTGTCCAGGTGTCTCCAGCTGTGTCCAGGCGTCTCCAGCTGTCTCCAGGCGTCTCCAGCTGTGTCCAGGCGTCTCCAGGCGTCTCCAGCTGTGTCCAGGCGTCTCCAGCTGTGTCCGGCGTTTCCAGCTGTGTCCAGCTGTGTCCAGGCGTCTCCAGCTGTCTCCAGGCGTCTCCAGGCGTCTCCAGCTGTCTCCAGGTGTCTCCAGCTGTCTCCAGGCGTCTCCAGCTGTCTCCAGGCGTCTCCAGGCGTCTCCAGGCGTCTCCATCTGTGTCCAGGCGTCTCCAGGCGTCTCGGCGTCTCCAGGCGTCTCCAGGTGTCTCCAGATGTCTCCAGGCGTCTCCAGGCGTCTCCAGCTGTGTCCAGGCGTCTCCAGGCGTCTCCAGGCGTCTCCAGCTGTCTCCAGCTGTGTCCAGGCGTCTCCATCTGTCTCCAGCTGTGTCCAGGTGTCTCCAGCTGTCTCCAGGCGTCTCCAGCTGTGTCCGGGCGTCTCCAGGCGTCTCCAGCTGTGTCCAGGCGTCTCCAGCTGTGTCCAGGTGTCTCCAGGTGTCTCCAGGTGTCTCCATCTGTCTCCAGCTGTGTCCAGGTGTCTCCAGCTGTGTCCGGGCGTCTCCAGGCGTCTCCAGCTGTGTCCAGGCGTCTCCAGGCGTCTCCAGCTGTGTCCAGGCGTCTCCAGGCGTCTCCAGCTGTGTCCAGGTGTCTCCAGCTGTCTCCAGGCGTCTCCAGCTGTGTCCGGGCGTCTCCAGCTGTGTCCAGGCGTCTCCAGGCGTCTCCAGCTGTGTCCAGGCGTCTCCAGGCGTCTCCATCTGTCTCCATCTGTCTCCAGCTGTGTCCAGGTGTCTCCAGCTGTGTCCAGGCGTCTCCAGCTGTCTCCAGGCGTCTCCAGCTGTGTCCAGGCGTCTCCAGGCGTCTCCAGCTGTGTCCAGGCGTCTCCAGCTGTGTCCGGGCGTTTCCAGCTGTGTCCAGCTGTGTCCAGGCGTCTCCAGCTGTCTCCAGGCGTCTCCAGGCGTCTCCAGCTGTCTCCAGGCGTCTCCAGCTGTCTCCAGGCGTCTCCAGCTGTGTCCAGGCGTCTCCAGGCGTCTCCAGGCGTCTCCAGGCGTCTCCATCTGTGTCCAGGCGTCTCCAGGCGTCTCGGCGTCTCCAGGCGTCTCCAGGTGTCTCCAGATGTCTCCAGGCGTCTCCAGCTGTGTCCAGGCGTCTCCAGGCGTCTCCAGGCGTCTCCAGCTGTCTCCAGCTGTGTCCAGGCGTCTCCATCTGTCTCCAGCTGTGTCCAGGTGTCTCCAGCTGTCTCCAGGCGTCTCCAGCTGTGTCCGGGCGTCTCCAGGCGTCTCCAGCTGTGTCCAGGCGTCTCCAGCTGTGTCCAGGTGTCTCCAGGTGTCTCCATCTGTCTCCAGCTGTGTCCAGGTGTCTCCAGCTGTGTCCGGGCGTCTCCAGGCGTCTCCAGCTGTGTCCAGGCGTCTCCAGGCGTCTCCAGCTGTGTCCAGGCGTCTCCAGGCGTCTCCAGCTGTGTCCAGGCGTCTCCAGGCGTCTCCAGGCGTTGGGGAGCTCGACTGGATATGATTTATAGTAGTCTTTAAATTAGGGAGCTGAGGGGCCACCGACCATCTGTTAGTTGGGGAACGTTCAGGAACGTTTCTTGTCACTTGGGAAGTTGCACATTGGCTCAGCGATCTGTGCGGTGACACCTGATTTCTGCCACAGGTTCACGTAGACACGACGCTGCCAGGACGCCTTTCTGACACGTGGTAACGATGTGAAGCGGTGGCAGTTTGGTTAGGTTCAGGAAGAGATCCTGTTTTGGGTTCAAATAAGAAGTCAGTGTTGAACAGCTGCCTCTGGACTCCAGGTCCTGTGTTTGACCCCCCCATGCACCAGGTCTCCTCCCCCATCTGGCCCCAGGCTACGTTAGCACGTTAGCTGCTACTAGCATAGCGTACCCCAATGCCCCTACAATACTGTAAGTGGGAGAGTTGCATTGTGGGTAACGTAGGTTTTGACAAGGAAGAAGTTTGTGTGGAATGTGATCCGTCTCCGGTGACCATCCCGCGGGAGCGACTAACCAAACCGCTCATCATCAGAGCGGCGCTCCGGCAGCGGTCTGAGAAGGAGGCACACAGATGAACTGGTCAGCTTTATCTTCTGCGCACGGCTCCGCAGCCGACGAGGAATCAGAGACTTCTGAACACGTGCTCCACTAATCTACACCTTCCAAACACTCAAAACGTTCCCATGAATCCGCTGCTGGCTCCTCCCCCAGGAAGGCGCTCACACAGCAGCTCCGCTCATTTTAAACTGGTCAAGTTATCCAAGGTGGGTTCAAATCAGGGGCGAAGAGAGTCCTCAGGCCAGTCGCCCCTGATTTAAACCCTCAAAAAAACTCAAGATCAGCCCAATCGTGCTCGGTGTGAGACGGTGTTGTAGTCGCACAGTGAACTTGTAGCTCTGTCCCTGTCAGACAAACACACAGATCTACAAACACGGCAGTATTAATATTTACAACATATTGCTCAGTGGATTGAAGCTGTAGGTGATGTGGGCGGACACACACACGTAGGTACAATCAGTGTGTGCGCACAAGTATTTTTGGAAATGAATATTAAATTTGCTCTCAAACTGGAGAGGTTCAAATGCTTTGTAATCAACAGACACAGTCATCTGTCTGTCTGGACCAGACTCCATTCAAAAACTAATCATTTAAACTTTAATCAGCTTACATCCTTTTTTTAAATGAAGTCTGACAAACAGATATGGAGAGAATCCTCCCTGCAGCCCTTCCTTCCTTCCTTCCTTCCTTCCTTCCTTCCTTCCTTCCTTCCTTCCTTCCTTCCTTCCTTCCTTCCTTCCTTCCTTCCTTCCTCCCTCCCTCCCTCCCTCCCTCCCTCCCTTCCTTCCCTCCCTCCCTCCCTCCCTCCCTCCCTCCCTTCCTTCCCTCCCTCCTCGCTCGCTCTCTCCTCTCACATCCTCCCCCGTTTCTATGCTTTCTTCTTCTTCTCTGTTTTGATTCCTTCTTCCTGTATAAACTGAATCCAAATTTGCAAACTGTGAAAAGATTTTAAATGCCAAATATGGTCATCCAACAAGTTGCCATGCCAACCGCATCCACCAGAGAGCTGTGTGCGTGCATGTGTGTGTGTGCGCGTGTGTGAGTGCGTGTGTGTGTGTCCTGTCTTTTACATAATGAGACGAAACTGCTGCATCTGTTTCTTCCTCCAAACACGGAATTAGTGAGATTTATAACACACACACACACACACACACACACACACAACCTATCTATCAATCTTCGTTGTGGTCTGTTTTTAGGGATCACTTCCTCTTCCTGTGACAGAAGTCGTTATATTTAGCTGCCATCTGCGCCCCCCCCCCCCCCCCCACACGCACACGCACACACACACACACACACACACACACACGCACACGCACACGCACACACACACACTCCGGCTGTTGATCAAATCATCACAACATAAATCTGCTTTTGTTCTTCTCTCGTTTTTTATTTGTCTCTCTCCCAGATTTCTCTCTGCAGGTTATTTTTAACGCTCGCCGTCGTCACTGAGAAATAAACCAGGGATTTTATTTCACGTCCGTTCAGTAGCTGCAGTGGTGGAAAGTAGCTGAGTACATTTACTCGAGTAAGTCTTGTACTTCTCTTGAGTACTTCAGGAAAGCATCGTGGTTTAAGTTAAAACTCGAACACCTTTCTCCGAAGTGAAAGTCCAGGGTTTGGCCCGTCCCTCCTCCTCACACGGACTGTCTGCCTGTTTCCAGACCCTCCAGGATCTCGAGGCCTTTTTCGGGATTTTTGAGCAGCTTTTCTAAAAATGTGCGAAGTTCTTGCAGCCTGTGTCTCAGAGTTTCTCCATGTGTTTCTGACGTTCTGTCAGGAGACGGTTTCCTTTGCGTTCGACCACGACGCTGCACGTTCTGCAGAACAGTTCCCCGCTTTGGTGAAGAAGATCTGGATCCTGGTCTTCACGGCCCTTTGCTGTTGTTGTCGGAGGTAAATGTGAGACGTTGGTATCGCACACGAGTTTGCGGACGGGTGCCAACGTTCAGCGGAACGTTGTGGTGATTGGTCGGTCGGACTGAAGTCACGGGGATTTGTTGAATTTGTGTTAATATTTGTGAAATCCTGGAGCCTCAGATTTATAATACGTCACTCTTTGCGGCCGTTGTAAAGCCACTAGAGGTCGTATTTACGGGTCCAAGGGCGTCACTTTGGGTTGAGACACAAGGGCTCACATGAAACAACTTTTTTAATGATCTTCAGCATGCGTTTTTAGAAAATACGAGCTGCAGCGCAGATTCTGTTAAAGTTACTGATCGTTTTTGGGTCGTTTACTTTTTTTACTTACTACTACTTTTTGGACAACGCACATTTTTTCTCTACATTTAACGGTTTTCTTTTGTGCAAATAACCTTTCTCGAAGCGTTTCATTTCTTGGTGCAAAGCTATTTACTTTCTCTTTCCCCATAATAAGGTTCTGTGTTGTTGTTTCTGTGCTGAGGACGGATGATGAAGTAAAGTAGCTTCAATACTTATAATCTAGTAATATCATGTATATTACTCGCATAATGAGTACTTTTTATTTTTAGTACATTTTGAAAGCAGTGTACTACACGGTGGTATTATTACTTTAGTATTTCCTTAGAACCTCCCTGCTGGAACAGCCACGTCTGATGACATCACTGTGACATCATCCTCAGCTCTCTCTCTCTCTCTCTGTAGCTCTCTCGCCCACTACAGAGACTGACCACTTAGTCTGAGCTGGACACACACACACACACACACACACACACACACAGTTCGCCTGCCCACACCAGACTCCATACAAAAAACAAGTTATTTTATTCATTTGCTAATGAGCTTTCATCCCTTTTTCACAAAATGTGACAAAAAGATGTTTCTCAGCTCGTGAGGACTCAGATTCAGCATGTAGTATTATCCACCCAGCAGCTTTTTATTAGATATAAATGTCATCAGTTGGTTCGCACCGCTCGCCGCCGCCCACCGGCTCGGAGGATTGGCCATCTGGAGGATTGTTGTCCAGAAACTCCGACACAAAAAGATTTTAAAATGTCCTGGAAAACGCAACATGGCAGTCTGACTGTGGGCGGATCTGAAGGTTCCTCTGAAAGGCCGCGTCGACCCCCAGCGAGGGGTGGAGACAGTTACTGAAACTCTTTTAATCCATGAAGCAGTTTTCACATCTGATCTGTCCGAACGAACCTGCGCTGAGTCCTTCTGCCTCCAAACACACCGACACCCACCTTTTATAAACAGCTCTTATGTAACACTCGAACCTCAAACAGCGCTAAATATACCACCGCTGCTCAGAGAGAGACAAGGACCCGGCTTCAGGGTCTTGACGACGCGTCCTCGAGCTCGACACGAGCGCCCGACTGCTCCTGGCGTGTGCGGAACTGCAAAAATACATCTGCAAAGGCTGAATGTGAATGTAAGCACTGATGATTGAATTTCTGATTTCTCGCTAAAGATGCGCAGCGACACGCCGACAGTAATGTGACTGGCACGTTTCCACAGCACGCCGGCGTCCGTTGGCTCCTGGCTGTCTGACTGGTTTACACAGTACAACTTTTTTATACGATCTTCATGGTGTCGTTCAGCGCACACGGCACTGTTCAACGCTAGAAGAGTTACTATAGATAACAGTCAGGATGAGGAGCTGGTGGCGGGCCAGAAACGAGACGAGGAGGCCGGTGTTTGTTCCCGTGTGAAACTAACACTGAAGTTATGAAACTTATGTAATTTAAGTCAAACATTGATTTTTCCTAAAGGTAACCAAACTGCAAAACTTCACCCATCGTCAGCCGCTTCTCCTGCGTACAGGGTCGCTGGAGCCCAGCGGACATCGGGCGAAAGGCGGGGTCCACCCCGGACAGGCCGCCAGTCCATCGCAGGGCCACACACAGACAAACAACCAGTCGCGCTCACAGGAGGACTGTGCAGGTTGGCTAAACGCCAAATGAACCGACCTGTTGCTTGGCAGAGCCAGCACAGGCACCGATGAGTAATGCGTTTATTATAACCTGAGATTATTTATATATGCAGTTGTGTGCAGGCATTCAGGCTAAATTATATATTATATATATTATCGGCAACAGCTGAACAAGAAGAGGAGGACGACAATAGAAACAGCGAGAGACGATGTCCTGAACATTCATCTGTAGCTGCACGGATGAAGCTGAGCCAGAGAGAGGGGGGTGATTTTTATGCAAACACACTGCTCTACTTTGCAGTTTTTGATTATATTAACTACATTGAGTGTTCTGACCAACTACAAACTTAAGAGGCAGGTGTCATAAGAAGATTCTTGAAGGTCTTCATCATAATGAAATCGACTGTTTACAAGTACAAAAAATTAAAATAACTGCACCCCCCCCGCGGCGCTCACGTTAAGGCCTCTCTGTCTCAAAGTCCCCGGCTGTACACCCCGGGATGGGTGACTTCCTTTTTTTAACGTCACTCGATGTTCTTATTTAACCCAAACCCCCCCAGAACACAGCGTTGCTGCAGAAGGTTTCCGGCCGACAGCCGCAAAGTAACTGATCAGCTGCTGCAGGGAGGAGGGTAGAAACTGTTTGTGATGTGGATCATGAGGAAGAAGCTGAAGGCGAGGTGAGCGTTCAGAACCTTCAGGCGTTTCTGACACGTTACGCAACAGTTCCTGGGAGACGACGGCAGCCGAGAAAGCTCGGCGCTAAAGGTCGAACGGCGCTCCGGGAAACTTCTCACACTTTTCTGTATTCCAGCTGGAA
>NW_024044670.1:0-8163 GCF_014851395.1 Micropterus salmoides
AGTCTGGGCTGTGCTCCAACAATAAACATCAACTTTGGAAAATTACAAAGAGAAAATCCACAAGCTTCTGTTCTGAAATCAAATTTACCATTGTTCATGTTTGCTGACCACGACCAACCCAAACATCTCTGCTTCCACTCTCAGTGACAACGTGTTCAGTTGGAGTGTGCCACGCACACAACATAGCGCAACATATAAATCAGTCAGTTCCTCCTCCATTTCAAACTTGCAGAATTGTTTCTGAATGTTCACTCATTCCCAAAACACAAAATAGACATAAACTATTGCTATTGCTGACGTCCTTAAACAACAATTTTCTTTTTAAACATTAGCAGTAAATGTTTGCAGTGAAAGAACCTCTGCAGATCATAGCCAACCGAAATAAAATAAATTGACAACAATGTGTTTATTGTTTGGCTGTTGATTGCGTGTCCCGCAAAATATTACATCTGTAGCAAAATCTTTGTTAAAATAAAATTGTTGTGGCTGCATGATAGTTACTGAAATACTGATACTGAAGGACTGTGCGACACAGTGCATCTCCTCTCACAGATGTTGTCATGAGAACATTCATTCTATTGATATTTCACAACATTTTATATTCATGTTCAAGAAATAATGACTACACTGAGTTCAAATTGAATACATTGGCAGGCACTATATAATTTATCTGAGAGAACGGACAAATGTGACACGTCAGCCTCTTCAGTGAGAACTATGTGGCTGTAGTGTCACAAGTGGAGCCTGACCGTGTTGATTTTGTGTTATGAGCTGAGGTGATGAGGGAGAGTTTCAGATAGACATAACACAGAGCAAAGAACAAAATATAATGAACACTGGCAGCTTTTCGGTAGTGACGTTCAGAGAGGAGCACATAATGTATGTTGAAACAACTTTCAGTAACTCAAAGGGCGTCATATTTGTTTTTAATGATACAGAAGCCCTCATACTTGATTCTGAGCGAGTCACAAGTTGAATTACTTCCTGCATTCCCTAATGACTCTGTCACACGCCAATCAGATCTGGCCAGATATTGCTGTTAAGATAAACTAAACCTATTGCCACACATTAGATTTCTGTGTGTGCAGTCCCAACACACCATGTGGGCTAATCAACAGTTTTACATTGTCTGCAACACAATGAAAGCAGAAACTGTGCAAATTATTTTCTGTTTACTGGAAACCACACGGTGAACTGATTTTAGCGCCGTCTGAATGTGTGAAACCAAGACAGCTGTGCAGCGGTGTGTTTGTGTGTGTGTGTTTGTGTGTGTGTGTGTGTGTGTGTGTCTGAACAAATTTGTGAGACACACACTGTCTCTCTGATTCATTTGATTCATTGTGATGTTACAAAATATAAGCACATTTAAAGACAAAATGAGGAATAGCACGTTATTTAGACTTTTTATTAACATCAGGAGACTGGCAGATCAATTGCGCAATTCAGTTGTAATATGTCAGTTTAAACTATCACTCATGTTATGTCAAATGTCACTGAACAAAGAACAGCAGTGCACTGTTCATGATAAAAAAAATTTTACAAAATCAATACAAACTTATAAAACATGTAGGTTTAGGATGGCTTCAGTTACAATGCTTTTAGAAACACATCTTAAGATTAAAAGGGTTTTTAAGATGCTGTAATTGCTTTTCTAAGTGGTACACCACTACTACTACTACTTTTAGCAGAGCTGCAGAGAGTAAAAGTGAAGTAACAAGTAACATCTGTTGTTGGGTGCTTTATAAAGCAATGACTTTTTCTCTGAGAATGAATTTTCAAGTAACTTTCCAACACAGCCAAGATGTTACATCATTGTATCAGTTTTAAATATCCGGTATTGTTAATGAGCAAGACTATCAATTAATATTTTAGAGTAACACTGAAAAGTCCTAAGTGTACAAGTCCAAGATCAAGTCACTAAAATGAGTTGTTAAAATATGTGCTCACGTCTTTGTGTCTGTCCTGCATAACCCTTACATGCATGAATTATAAAATCATTATCTACATTTTTTAAAGATTATTTTTATTACTCAAAATTGGGCTAATATTTAAATCCATTTACATTTTCCTTTTTAAAAAATACTGTTATAGTTTTAAATTATTTAAACGTATGTTGATACCATGCAACAAAGGTCTAAAATGCCCCACCTGATAACAAGGAATATCATGTGTTTTAATGACATGTTATGCTATGTATTTAAGTTCAGTTCAGCATCACAATCGGCCATCTTGGATTGATGGGATCATCAAGCAATGAATATTTGGAATACAAGACAGAAACCACTGTTACAATGTTGCTATCAATCAACTGACACTGTCCTAATGTGGCAGAACATAACCTTGATATAGTTACTCAAAATGGAGTTATAATAACTGTCCATAGAGGTGGACACCATGCATGAAAGGGTTGTACTACATATAGTTATGATAAATCTGTTGTGGCATCATCACTGGATCAACCTTTTTACTGATCTAACCCCCCCCCCCCCACCCCACCCCTTTGCATATACAGTACAGTATTTTAGCTATCATTATTGGTGATTATTAGTTGAGCATACATATGCAAATGATGCCCTAAAACTAAGAAGAGCCAGCGTCAAAGCTTGTAGTCAGTGAATGAGTCGGAAATAAATATTAACTGGAGTTAAATTAAACACCAATTTGGATTTGCTGTCACCAGTAACCATGTCTGGAAGGTTTGTGATGTCTGTTAATCACAGAATAATGCCATGCAGTTGCAAAACAAGTGAAACTAAGTGGATTTCACTTTGTGTTTGGTGTTTTACTGTATCTTTTTAACACCACAGCTCCAAGATTTGAGCACTCTTTCAGTCAATTACGGATAATTTGTCTCTATACGTTTGTGGGGATATATGTGATCCCTTTCTCTCGCTGTTCTTCATCTTATTCATCAAGCTGGTCTAGAAGAATATTTTGAACTGCCTTTCTGCCCCTCTAACTGAAGAGCTGGCAGAAACCTCAAATAAAGAGCTCACAACACATGATGAATATATAGATGGAGGAGACAGAGACAAGCTGGGGGGTGTACGTTTATCTGTAAGTATGTAATAGTGTGCATGGGTTAGAGGACTCCCATCTGTGTTTAAGAGCTCTATGTCCTGTGTTTGTGTCTGGCATCACTGAGCAGGGAGATCACTGCACAGAGAAACGTGTTCTGGCCTTGTGTTTCCTGCTGCTGTTCCACATAAATGCTGCAGCAGGTGGATCCCAGAGGAGTACAGTCATGGTCACAAAGGTAACAGCAGCAATGATGAAGAGGCACTGGTGTGAGGCAGTAGGAAAGACAGGGATTTTGAATTCAAAATATAAATTTCTGAATTGAAATGGCAAATTGTTCCAACAGTGGGGTTTTTTTTGCACTGTGGCTACATTATAGTTTCAAGATGTTAAATTCAGTGTTACAACACACGCCATTACCGCTGTCGGATTAAGACAGAAGTCGCTTCATATCTAAAATAATGTGTTCCTCATGACTTCCTGTTTGTTTATATTTAAGAGTTACTTTCCTTTCAAAGTGTTTGCACTTTTGTTCTGCGTCCTATAACAACTTGAGACTACAGAGGCCTATGCATTATGAATAGTTTATAATTCCCTATAAAAATAGTTAGTAGTTTTTCCAGACAGCAAGTGCACAGACAGCAGATCCATGCTGTTCTCTTACATGCCATTGTTGCTTTGCTTTCAGTTAGCTACATGTTTCTGAGTGACTGCTGAAAGTCTCTCTGATGAGACGCAGCCACAGTGAGCAGAATTGTATTGGCAAGTTAAGGGAAAGTAGCAAATATCTTTCCACAATGTTGCTAAAATCGTTGGCTAAAATTGCCTGTTATCTTCAGAAAGACCCTAAGTGGTACTAAGTGACACAGAAAGAGTAATTGGATTTATTTTTTGAACCCCAGAAATGACCAAAATAAACATCAAGACAGGGAAACATGTTGTCCTATTTTGTTGTCTTGAAATTAATATTAAAGTACACATGTTGACAATATGAATCACTGTAACTTTAGTTACTCAGTCAGTCAGTAAGAGACATTCACTCTCTAAGGCCATGTCCAGCAGCAACAGATACGATTTTTTCTCACACATTAAAATTTCCCACCAAGTCTGATTAAATATTTTGGTCACGCTCTAGGGATGGCAATGTCAGACTGTACTTTCTGTTTGGGGCTAATTAGCAAATGTTAGCAAGCTAACACATTAAACTAAGATGGTAAACATTGTAAACATTATACCGGCTAAACATCAGTATGCACGTATTATCATTGTGGACATGTTAGCTTGCAGATGTCAGCATATTAACTCAAGTATAGCCTCTCAGAGCGGCTGGAAAGGCTCTTGACTTGTTGCTGTGTATCAGAAATGCTTTACAGCAGCTCTGTTCTAGTTCTATTCAAATGGGGCATTGTATCAGAATGACACAATAAATTATATAATTGTGTTACTGAGTGTGTTAAACAGATATAAAACTCTGATAAGTAACACACATGGTTCACTTGTGTGCATATGTATGCAATGTAATTTCCAAGTTGAAAGTTACAGTCCTTTTGCACGATGATCTATTCAGTAAAACAGTGTGAAATACTTAAAATAATCATTATTCTGTGCCATAGCTCAATTGCTGTGCATGTGGATGTAAAAGTGTTTTATAAAAATTACAACAGTTTAGCAAATCTGGTCTACCACAACAGTGAATAAAAGACTACAAAAAAAAAAACCCGCTGGACCTCAGCAAAAGGAGTAATAACTTTTGTAAACCCTACAGTGCACAAGATCCTCGTCCTCTTATGAATATAATGCTAATAACAAAGATTTTAACAATATTAGGCAATTAGTAAGTAAATAAGATATACACGCCGATACGGCAGCGTATTGCTGCCATGCCAGAAAAAGACCGGGGAAAATTGATCACACTATAGTTATGGTTATAGTTATGGTTTTTGTTATAGCTATGTTTTTCGCATACACAACATATTTTCACGCTATTAAGACATACATGAAACTTTTCTTATTATGACAATATACTATTTATCTTGTTATAACTTAATATCAGGCAGAAATAAATACAGAAATAAATAAATGCTCAATAAATAAATAAGCATCCAATTAAATACACCAAAAAATAATAAATAAATAAAAAAAATAAAAGTAAATAAAAAAAGTAAATAAATAAATATAGGTAGTAATTAAATTATACAAGGAGACATAAATGTATATATTTTAATTAGTGCCTTTACTTATTCACTTATTTTTTAAATGTATTTATTTATGTGTGTGTTTTATATATTTATATTTTTGTCTGTTTTATTCTTCCTTTGTATTTTTTACCTTATTTATTTTCACCCATGGTATTTATTTCTGTATGCATTTCTGCCTCATTATGCAAATGAGGAGGGGCTGTGTCTCAAGGGGTCATCTTCTCTCCTATTGGTAGATCAGTCAGATAGGAGAGCTCTAGGCCTTCTCTGCTTGCACACAACAACGAGCTGCTCTTGACACAGTCAGATGGCTTCCTTCAGTGCGCTGAGGTGTTTACCAACTCTGAAGACACTACCAGCATGTCTTCCTTCTCTTTTCATGTAGACGCTCCGACAGACAGTGCTTTCAGTTTGCTGCATGCATGGACACAGAACTGCTGTATAGGGAGAAGCACACGGTCAGCTAGCTGCAGCTAAATCTGGAGTGCACTCGTATTCAATTCTGTATGGTAAATTCAGTTTTAACGGAGCAGAGCGAGCTGACAGGCAGAGTTAGAGACTTTTTCTGTCCGTTTCTCTCTTTACAAAGACGCATGTTGCAGTCAGAGTCTTCTCTGAAGAGGGCAATGAAGTCTCAGTAGTACACGATGCGAGCACCACATACAACACAATTTATCAAATTACACAACGGATATACAGTATGAAAATAAGATTGATTGGATTATACTCACAGGAAGTATAAAACCTGTTACATGCGTCTATTAAAAGTAAAGTAACATGTCAGGGAAATTACTTAGATTTAAGTGCTGCAGTTGTACATTTGAAATACTTTCCTACCTTTCTGATAGGAAGCCTTCTTGAGGTGGTATAAAACATTTCTTCTTAAATTATGATTTGAGTTGTGGACAACTATGACCACATGAATTTAAAAAATTAAACATTTCACTGCCCAAGTCAGCTATAACACAAGTCTTGTTCATTAGACTACATGCTGTACAGTATTTGTGGACAGGATTTATTATGCATTTCTTCTTCTTCGTTGCATGATTTAGAATAATAAGGTGAGAAATGGGTCTGTTCTGAGTTCATCCTGCACTGCAGCAGCTAATAAAGTCCATTTAATCCCAAAAACGCTTTTCTTTTAGGCAGGCTGGAGCAGAAAACAACTCACCTTTCTCAAGTTGTACAGTAATGTCACATGTGTATGAAGGTGGATCAAACAAGCTAATCTTAAATGTCAAAGTAGAGAGGAGCCTAGTAGGCCTATTTATTTTCATTCATTACACAAGATGAATAAGCTATGCAGACAGTTGTAAAGAAAGAACATCTTTTTCTTCTGTTCTCTACTTGTTATAGTTACACAGTATTAGGGGGTGGGCTGTATTAAAAGTATCCACTGTTCTCCCATGCTCTAACACAGTAATGATGAAATGTGTGCTGTTCTCTCATTCTTCCTCTGTATGTACACATAAACAACAAGGCAGGGAAATATAAAAGGAATTTATTTTATTGTTTGGGGGTTGTTTGTTGCTCTCCTTCTCCTCCTTCTTCTTCCTCTGAAGAATATGGTTATGTTCTCCGCATGCCTCCTCCTGTGTTTTCTGTGTGAGACATAGAAGTACCAGTTAAGTGCAGTAAAGTTAACTTTAAATTGACTTCACCACCACACATAAAACACAGCTTAATAGCAATCACATTTAACAGAAGCATAAAATTTCTTAATGGTAACTGTTAAGATTAGTTTGTTAGTCACCACCACTAGCTCAAGAGCTTAGCCTATATGATGTTAGCACAACATAAATTAGCCTAGCGGCTAATGGACTTTTACTCTCATCATAGCTTAATAGATTACATGTATTATTCTTAATACTCACAGCTGGTGAAGTCACTGCATCTCCCGACACAACACCACGGTTGAATTTTCACCCTGAATGGCGTTTTTGTTGAAACAGCAGCTGAAAACAGCAGAGCAACGGGCAGCTCCGTGTGGGAGCATTTACCGTAAATACTCGAATAGGAGTGCACTCCAGATTTAGCTGCAGCTAACTGATGTGGCGCTCAGAAACAACAGCTCACTTTCCTGCAGTTCTATGTACGTATAAGTTGCTAATTGAAAACTCTGTAGGTCAGAGTGTCCACATGAAAGAAGGAAGACATGGCTGTAGTGTCTTCAAACAGAGTTGCTAAATACCTCAGCGCACTGAAGGAAGCCATCTGACTGTGTGAAGAGCAGCTCGTTGATGTCTGCAGGCAGAGAAGGCCTAGAGCTCTCTGTCTGACTGGTCCACCAATGGGCAGAAGTTGACTCCTTGGACACAGCCCCTCCTCATTTGCATAATGAGGCAGAAATGCATACAGAAATGTAAAAAGGACAGGCAGAAATAAATACCATGGGTGAAAATAAATAAGGTAAAAAAATACAAAGGAAGAATAAACAGACAAAATATAAATATATAAAAACACACACATAAATAAATACATTTAAAAAATAATGAATTAATAAATAAAGTTGAAGATTATAACGGAGAATAAATAAATAAGGTAATTATTACAAAGGTGAATAAGTAAAGGCACTAATTAAATAGATACATTTATGTCTCCTTGTATAATTTAATTACTACCTACTTTATTTTTTTTGTGTTTTTAATTGGATGCTTATTATTTTTTGAGCATTTATTTATTTCTGTATTTATCTTTATTTTGCCTGTGTCAGGATCGGTCCTCCATAAGTATGTCATAATAATGTGAAAATATCTTGTTATATCATGAAAAACAATTAGTTATAACAATAAACTTTTCACATTATAATGTGAGACTGATCCTTTTTTCTGCCATGGCAGCAATACGCTTCCGTACCCGGAACCCATTAGTGTATTTGATTACTATAGGAGTTACGGACAAAGGTTTGGGATAATATGAAATGACTTGAATAAATATCTGATCCATC
>NW_024044671.1:0-34479 GCF_014851395.1 Micropterus salmoides
ATTTAAGTTTAATTTTGGATCAGTGGGCAACAGGGCAGCTCAGTTATTTTTGCAAATGGAAAAATGTAATCACAACTACTGCAGAGTAAACAAACAGAAAATATATCCTCCGAGCACTAGGCGATCTCTTTGCTCTAGTACGTGTTGGCTTAGCAAGCCATAGTCAAGCCAAATCAGTTCTCCATGATCAATCAGTTCTGCAATTCAACATTGGACCGACAACAGTCCTCCCAAATGGGTCTCTGGACTGATCAGAGCAAATGAGGGTCTGCAGTCTAATGTAGGACTGTTTGATATGAAAGAATTTCAGAAGTCTTGGTCTTGGGCATCCACCAATTCCCTTAAACATCACAATATTAACCCCACATGCCCAGTCGGGTCTGTTCTACTGCCCTGAGCCAAATGAGTCGTTCAAACAGAATACTCCCCCTTGATCAAAGCGTAGCCCAATCCCATTGGCCAAAAATATTCTGTTACACGCTGACCTATACACTGATTAGCAAGCACTTCCCCTCCTCAGAAGTCCTCTTCAGCACATCTCAGGGTGTTGACTTATGAAAGTGAATACACAGTGGAAGCCGCCTCTGATCTCACCACTTTGTTGGCCTGCAAAATCAAATTGCTGGACGACGGAGTCACAAGATATTTCTTTTATTTGTCTGGGTGATCACTGAAACGTGAGACCTTTTTGGGGCTTCTCTGTTTTTGCCTGTTCACCTGAAGAGCTTTTAAATGTATTATTTATTAAGATAGAGTAAAACACATACTCACATGGCTTTATGCTCCACAGTAATTCCCAACAAGGGGAACTTGTCTTTCAGGGGTACTTCTGCAGTTGCCATAGGGGAGACAGAAAGATTGTGGGGAAGCTCAGCTAATTCTGAAAAACAAACTACTTGAGAACATACAAAAAAAACAATCAGCTAAAAAGGGATCGCAAATTGGTGCTCATTGAGGGTTAGGTAGCTAAAAGAAATACACTTGAATGCTTGAAAGACTTACCTAAAAGAAATGGATAAACTTTTTAACAGTAGACTTAGTTAAAAGAAATGGTATACCATAAAGCAATATAGATAGCTACTGCCAGTGGCAATGAATGCTAACATGTCAAATGTATGAAAAAAACATTATGGGTGCTGTCTGAAGGGGTACTTGAGCTCATCTGATAAGCCTGTGGGGGTACATCAAACAAAAAGCTTGGCAACCACTGCTCTACAAAAGTGCTCACTGTAATGAATCTTAACTGCTCCTGTCACAAAACAAGGCCACAATCAATTGGACTTATCTGATGACTTTTGCCTGGAGTTTTGCCTGACTTTCCTCCCAAACAAAGAGGGGCAGCTGTCAATTTGGCTAGTGGCAAAGAATGACCAGAGCAAAGTCAATCTGACTGAGCAAAGTCAATCAGAATGCTGTGGGTGGATAGATGGATGGACAGAAGAATGGATGGCTGATAGAGAGGCTATAGGTTTGGGCATCGTTGAGTCCCCCTGTTTATTTTGTTGCTGTTGTTGTGTTGGTTGTGTATCAGGTGGCGTTGTTGCGGCATGGCTGCTAGGACCTGACCGCTGAACGAAGACGTCAGTCAGTGGACACTGACAGCAATGGATAAGAGCTCGGAGGGACAGGATGGCAGATGAGAGGATGGACTTTGACCTTCCCCCTATCCGTTCGACCCCCGCCCCCCGTTCCAAAAACAACACATAGTGATTGGTAATTCACTGGAGGTCTGCGCCCTGAGTGCTTCACATTGTAGATACAGTGGGTGTGGTCTTTGTCCTTCAGAGAACAAACAGATAGACAAAGCAGCAAAGTAAAGCAAAGAGAGAGATACTCAGATAATAGAGACTGTCAAATGTGACTGTGGATGTGTTTGAGATTACATGTTTGCTACTATTTTTGATTGATGGGGAATAGTAATTAGACATATAGACAATATAGCCAGGTCGACAAAGCATTTACTTACTGTTTGCTTCATCATGGCTAGTCAGTTTTAGGTAGATAGTGTCAGTAAAAATAGCCACAGAAAAAAAGTGAAGGTTGCCACCTTCAGAAAGTAAACTCAGTCATCATGAAGTACTGTCATTGTACAACATGACCTACTGTTAAACAGGTGTTTGGTGTGGAATCAAGTGCAACAAGACAGAAACTCTAAAGACTGAATAGCGGTACCTGAAGATTGCAGGGCCCTTTACTCTCCACAATATGAGCATGTTGGCAGGGTCTGAAATGTTTCCACTGCCTGCCACCAATCACTAACAACCACGTATTACAAAGGTACAGACAGACGGCAGAACAACATGTTGGGCAACTCTCATTAGACATATCCAGGACGTTGCCTCCGAATGGTTGCTTCAAGTCAAGCAGCAGCAGCGTTGTTGCCTGGAAGTACTTTTTCACCTTCGGTCAGACTTTGACTTATTTTAACTTAAATTACACGTTATCTGTAACTTACGTAAGTTAACTTCTCTATTTAACTTACGTTATGTAAATTATGTAATGTATAATTTACTGTCCCCGCGACCCTGTGCACACGAAAAGCGGTTGACGATGGATGGATGGATGGATGGATAATTTACTGTTTTCCTAAACCTAACCAAGTAGTTTGTTGCCTAAACCTAACCAAACTGAGCCTCTCTGGTGACATCATGACATCATTCAAGGTGTTGCGTGGTGGTTTGGTGTAGTGTGAACAAACCAACATTCTATTTATAAACTCACATGCTCTCAAATTTAGAGAATTGGTGGACTTCAAAACAGCCCAAGTAATGTAACAAGTAAAAAATAAAATGCTTCAAATTAGAGTGAGTCAGTGTGAGCTAAGAAGAATGTGCATGTCTACAAAAAAAAACATTAGAACATTTAAATGAGTTCATTTGTGGAATAGTTTTGAAAAGGGAATGAAAATGAAAATGAAAATGCGTAATACACTAAATAGATGTTAAAAAGAGATACAAATATAAAACTGAGGTATGAAGACTAGTGTCTATGTGCATTTCTGTTTGGGACACTTGGGTATATATAATACAATACATATGTTCAGTGTAAAGGGATCTGTACAAAATGTTGAATGTAAAAAATGGTAGGTATAGGGGAGAGTGGGGTGATTTGAGCCTGTGGGGAAGTTGAGCCATCCCTTGTTTCTTGGCAACCATAGACGAAATTGGTCATGTGACCACATATTTTTTGAAGAGTCATCCAATTTACTCACCCTGTGATGGAGAGAGGCCCATGGAATAAGTGATAAGCACATTTAAGTTACAATATGAGGCATGATGTTACCCTTGAACTGCTGGATGACACAAGTCTGTTAAAATGGCAGGGATGTGGTAATTTGAGCCAAAAGTCCTGTGGGAAGTTGAGACAGATATTTGACTGTAATTTTACATTGAACTCTTATGTATCACCGAAATGATGTGACATTATGCATTTTAGACCAGAAACAATCATGTCATGCTTCTATAAATGGAAAACAGACAGGATTCAACTCCTGTTTTGGGTTTGAGTAGTGGGAGAGGTACAAAAATGGTAAGTCCATACATCAGGTGGCACGGTGATATGTGACATGATGATAAACAGGATGACTAAAGGATGTGATTGATGTGAAACAACTAGGAGACATAGCTGCGATTTTTCACTATCTAAGTGCAATTAAATGTTGGGACCTGGCGTTTAAGTTTGCATGGTAAAATTATATTAATGTCCCAGACCCCCATGTATCTCAACTTTAGTCCACTTTTTTTTGGAAATGGAAAACAGTTTATTTTAGATCCAAATTGATCATTCCCAGGGATGCACCACATCCTAAAATATTTGTTCATATTTGAGTTGGAGACATTACTGTCATGTCCTCGCCTTAAAGACACTTCAAGTAAAAATTGGCTCAACTCACCCCACTCTCCCGTAATGAGCTAAGGCTTCAGCCTACACCATTTTGGTCAATGTAAACTTACTTTGATTTGATTTATCACTGTTTTAAAAAAAATACTTGATGATTATTATTTACTGCATTGTCAGTCACATAACTCTTTCTCACATATCATAAGAACCCAAAAAAGTTTGGTGTTTGTGAAAATTGACTAACTATTGTTGGAATAGCAAGTTAGGGCCACATTAGCTGGTGCAAGACTGAATAGGAGCCTGGTTCACTGCCTGGTTTGCAGTGGTCATTTAGCCTCATTGATAGGAGAGTTAACAAAACTGCTAACGAAGGAGGGAGTTCTGTACTGTCTTTATGGTGCCCTCTCAAAATGATGACAGTTAAGGTAATGATGGAAGGACTTTTTGGAGCTCAACACCATCCGTATGTTTCACTATGGTTTACAGTAAAAACTATTACTTGAACTACTTTAACAGTTTGTGGCTGCTAAGGATGGCAATTATTTATATTGCACCAAATTATAACAGAAGTTATCTCAGGGCACTTGTCATATAGAGTTGTCTAGATTGTACTCTGTAATATTGAGCCCAGCTGCTAACAAAGCACCACAGAATTTAACACTAGTGACAAAGATGGAGATAACAGCACATGAAGAAAGTAGGAGGCCAGGCATGACCATTTTACAGATTATTAGCATGAGGAAAACAAAAAGAAGAACTGTAATCTTTCTTATATCAGATGTTTAAGCAAATGTGTGACTTAGACAGTTGATGCTAGCAGGGACAGGGCCTCCCAAGCACAATCCTGACTCCATCCACAATCCCTGGCCTTGCTCGCTAGAGGCCTGGTGGGCCAGTCTACTAATAGGATCCAGATTGGGGCAAGTGTCACCGTGGAATTCAGCGAAGGGGGGAAACCGAGGAAGCTGGCTTCATCTGCTGCCAAGTCCAGCAGCTTAGCAGTGTCAAGTCAGCAGAACACACCAGACACCATAGCTCCCTCAAAACCCACTCCTGGTTCTGCAGTGCAGGGTGGTCCCATTCTAACAGAAATCTCTACTGGCCTCTGATCAATCATTTTGGGAGCCCCACCCACAACTTGATCGGAATTCACATCAAGAACTTACCCACGCCCTTTAACTGGAATCAGAAAAGGAGCTGAAGGTATTTCTTGAGGTCACTGACCAAGCCCTGCAGTCATGTAGGGAGACCACTGTTCTTAGACCGCAAGTATCTTCAATAGATCACAATGCAATGCAGCACAAATTTGCTGTCTAACAAGGGTGATGCTGGCATTTTCTCAACCACAAAACCTCCGCTGCCACTTTCACTATTTCTCTCCCTGCACACAAAACCCTCAGCTGAACGTAACATGTCCTCACCCTGTGTCTGGAGACTGCTGACAAGCATCCTGGGAGATGTAGGAAGTAGGAGGTGAGGCATATTGAGCATCACAAACTCACTGCCGACGCTTCACCACAGAATGACTTCTCGAAGAGAACAGTATTTGAGGGAGTTCAAATCAGCTTGTGCGTATCTCTCTGATGTTCACATACCTCGTCTAATCAATCAAATTAATTATCCAGACTGTAACAAGTGCCATACTTGCTTCTTGTGGAGGAAATAGCAGGAATTAGACAAACTTTGACACAGCATCAGATACATTTTTGAGGATACACTTAGCTAATTACTTTCTTTCCAACTGCGAGAGGGTGGATATGGTGTCGAACAAGGCCGTTGTCACTTAGTTGACTAAATTGTAGGGAGCTGATTTGATGTCTTTCACTTTTTTTGCCAAATTCATGCCAGTCCTCAAACTGTAATTGTGTTCCGCCTGTCAGGAGGTAACAGACGAGATGAGGACAACTACATGAAGAGGGGCATTCAGAAAACATGGCACCAGTCTTTGTCTGAGGTTAGGAAGGGCTGAACATTAGTGTGTATTGTGCAACAGGAAGGAAACCAGGAACATTTCCTACTCTGTGTTTCACCTATTTAATTTAAAAATACTTCCAGTCATGCTGTCACCTACCAGTCGAGCACAGCTTCCCCACAGAGCAGGAAGAAATGTGTAACGCTCACGTTTTGGTGATCTCAGAGGCTGTTTTAGTAAATACAGCTGCTGCAGGAAGTTGTGAGATTTTAAGAAGACCTTTTAGGGTAGAGGTAGAGTAAAGCTCAGTTTGTGAAAACAGATGGTCATCAGGGGATACACACAAAGGGAAATAGGAGATTCCAGGAAATGAAATGTGTCAACCAATCAAAGAGGACATCGAGGTGGGCCACATTTACCATGACTAACTGACATAGGCCAGTCATTTATTTTATTTATATACACACAACAGAATAAAACAATTTAAAATTAAAATGCGCAATTTATAACAATTTGCTTATTTCATTTGCGTTAAGTGATAGCATGCTAACTGATTAGCCCAGGCGCGTCCTGTGTTGTAATACCTATTGTGCCTCGAGAGGCGTTCGAGAGGTGTCACTGTAGCGTCTAGTGTGCCCCAGTCCATCATGGAGGCTGTGGCTGTGGAGATGGGTCTGGCTATGTGAGACTAAATTGAAGGTAACTTCCATTGTCACAGGAACATACGGACGGCAAAGAAAAGAAGCAAACTGAGTAGATATTGGCGTGGCTTTCTACCCCTGGAGACAGATCTTGGTGAGTAAAGAGATGCGGTCTGATGCAGAACTTGTCACATTTCTTTGAGACTGAGAAATGTATCTTTAGTGCAACTAATGACAACGCAAAACGTATCATTCCACATGGCATCGACATATGGTGTGACACACACATTAAGATTAAGTTAGCAGTGTTATTTTCAGCTGTTTGGTCCAATTTTGGATATTCATGGCCTGCTGTTAGTTAGTAGTTAGGCTTTTTTAATAGCTGATGAGATTGGATGGACCCAGTAGTAGACAGACTGAAAAATGTTTTACCATATTATAACCACTTGACACTGCAAGGTTTTTTTTTATGCGTGTCTAACTGTACACAATCTTGAACAGTGTCATCCATGCAGTTAGTAAATAATGCAATTCTTGCAGCAGGTGAAATGTTGCCCCCAATTTGTTTGGAGCATGTGGACAGAAATTACACTTTGTACCTTTAAGGTGAACTAATCGTTGCTTTTAAAATAACAATGGAACAAATCATTATGTGGCAGTGACAAACCCACACAGAATTATCATCCCTCAGCATCTTTCAGCTGATTGTTTTAGTTATACATCTGCAAATACAGTATGTCTCACATCTCTCATTCACCTTGTTTCCAGCAGCAGCAGGCAGCTGTTTTCAACGAAAAAATCTAATGAAAAACTCACTGTACGCTACCTGCTCAGCAGCAAACAGCAGACAGACACAGTCAGCGACTAGCTGGTGAACATAGTGGAGCATTTAGCTACTAAAGAGCCAGATATTTCCCTCAGGAGGGTGGAGACCAAAACAGCAGATGTTTATAAAAAGATCAATTAATGTAGCTTTAATATCACAAAATGATCATAATTGTCAAAGCTCTATTTGGACTGTTCTTAATTAAAATTAAATACCTTAAAAAATTAAAATATTCTGAATTAAAGCAGAACCAATTAATTCTTTTTATTTCCAAGTTGGGGTAGTTTACAGTTTATACATTCAGCAGACTCAGAGCTACACTAGCATTAATTTGGACTTATGTCCGCCTGACAAACATTCCATGTCCAATATTCACCAACTCAACATAACAACAACTTAAAACCAAAACAATGTGCTGATAGCAGTTAAAATGCCTTGTAGAGCTGAAGGGAACTGCACAGACAGGTGATGATTATGACCAGAGCACGAACCATGTCGGGACCCTATTGAAACCGACGGAATTACAATTCCTCCATGTGAATTGCATTTTTGACAGCCTTAACATGCTCAAAAATGTCACAAGAACAAAAAGGTGGCAAAAAAAAGAAGCAAACTGAGTAGATATTGGTGTGGCTTTCTTCCGCTGGAGACAGATCTCGGTGAGTAAAGAGATGCGGTCTGATGCAGAACTCGCCACGTTTCTTTGAGACTTACTGCAACTACTGACAATGTAAACTGTACTGAAAAACATTCCAAATGGCATCGACATATGGTGTGACACACATTAAGATTATAAGTTAGCAGTGTTGGTGTGATAAAATTGCTCACGTGTGCCCTCTAAACAGCGAGACGTGCGAAATTTGTACACAAGCTGCAACCTCCAGGGCTGAAAAAAGAAGCCAATGTGAAAGTGCCCAAAACTGCAGTTCATCGAATTGCCACTTGAAGCCGACTGCAAAAGCGAAAAACCCCATAGACACCCATGTTAAAATGCCCTTCACAGCACAAATAAACATGTTTACATCCTGGTATAAACAACTGATTTTTTCAGATGTGAGGGGAGTGACTTTTGATATAGCTCACATATTTAAATTACATTAAGGGACCAGGTTATGCATAATTTAGGACGTGGCTGCTTTGAGTGACAGGTGCCCTCTCAGGTGGCTAGCTGGTAGGTGGTTCATCAAGCTGGCTTTATTCTGTCTGCTTCAGCGCCACTTCTTTGCCCATTTTTGAAATAGCCAGTCAGGCACTGCCAAGATGATTGAATCACTTCACTTTGTACCACAGTCGCTCTATAATGCAAGGTGTTCCTGCTGAACATCCTCCATCCATCACCTTAATGGTGTAAGCTCTCCAAAATGTATGCAGAGATTAAAGCTTTTTAATATGCTAACATTTAAGAAGGCTGATTATGATGAATCGTGTTAATATTACCATGACTAACCAGAGTGGGGAAACCCTGGAAATTTAATGTATGTTGGTGTTTATTCAGAAATACACTGAAGACGGGGGGGGGGGGGGGGTCCTGCACTATTTCATAGCTATACTGCACAATTGATCTTGTGTGTGTGCAGCCAAAGCAGCAGCATTCTCCAGCCTTTCCCCACCTCTCCTCCTCACTCCAGAGCCTCTTAATAAAGCATCAGTTAAAAAGTGAATGGATCAATTAGGCAATTTATCAAGCTAATCTTTGGCACGGCCTACCTTTTTGAGGCCGCCAACAAAGTGACTGAAAACATTGTTAATGCATCCAAATAATAAAAGGGGTTGCTTCTGCCTCTCGCTCCCAAATGATTTGTAATAATTTGCTTCTCATTCAGGAGATGGAAGGCAGCCGGGGTTCTCCGTCGCTGGCAGTCGGCATGAAAGCACTTCGCCACCAACTTTCCCCCAATATCTCCTCACTGGAATCAGCTAAATGGCTATTAGGCCGGCGCCTCCTGCCAAAATGCTCTCCATAATCACAAGGAAGAAGAGGTGCTAGTTTGGATGGGGTCTTACTGTGACAGCTGTTTGTATTTGGTTTGGCAAGCGTGTTATGTGTGTGTGCGTACAAGCCATTAGTATGTGAAGGTTCTTTGAGGAGGCGTGCCATACATGAATGTGAAAGGAGAGGAACAACATATTTGAAAGGTTCAGCTCTATATGTGCATGCATCCACAGTGATTAGACTGCGGTAGCATCTTATAGAGGAGGAGATGTGTAGGATTGAGGTTTTATAAACATTAGTGTAAGATATAGGACCAGTTCTGGCAAAGGTAAATGTATGAGCTATAATGAAGAAATCATGTACATATGCCAAAAGTATATACACTATATTACCAAAAGTTTTGGGACACCTGTCTTTACATTCACATGAAGGTTAGTGACATCCCATTCTTAATCTGTAGGGTTTAATATGGCGTTGGCCCACCCTTTGTCGCTATAACAGCCTCAACTCTTCTGGGAAGACTGTCCACAAGGTTTAGGAGAGTGTTCATGGGAATTTTTGACCATTCTTCTAGAAGAGCATTTGTGAGGTCAGGCACAGATGTTGGACAAGAAGGCCTGTGGCGGTGTGCTTTACACCACTGCATCTGACGCTTTGCATTGCACTTGGTGATGCAAAGCTTGGATGCTGCTGCTCGGCCATGGAAAGCCATTCCATGAAGCTCTCTGCGCACTGTTCTTGAGCTAATCTGAAGGCCACACGGCGTTTGGAGGTCTGTAGCTATTGACTGCAGAAAGCTGGCGACTTCTGCTCACTGTGCTCCTAATCATGCGCTGACCCTGCTCTGTGATTTTATGTGGCCTACCACTTCATGGCTGAGTTTCTGTTGTTCCCAGTCACTTCCACTTTGTTATAAGACCACTAACAGTTGACTAAGGAAATTTCACAAATGGACTTATTGCACAGGTGGCAAGCTATCACGCTTGAATTCACTGAGCTCCTGAGAGCGACTCATTCTTTCACAAATGTTTGTAGAAGCAGTCTGCAGCCTAGGCGCTTGATTTTATACACCTGTGGCCATGGAAGTGATTGGAACACCTTAATTTAATGATTCAAAGGGGTGTTCCTAAAACGTTTGGCAATATATTGTATGTGTGGTAGTGACTGTGGTTCCGTGACCGAGCTGAAGTGGAACCAAAACTTATGAGTTCTGTTAAAGAAAAAAGGAAATCTCAATAATGCAAATGACCCCCACCCACCCCCACAACAGCGTGTTGTGCAGCTTACTCAAGGTGTGGTGCCTTTTTTTTTTAAAACACTAAAAGCCAAAGCAGAGGTGCTTTAATATCTTTGGAAAACCAATTAATATCTATGCACAACTTTCTAAAGTCAGCACAATGATCTCTATTAGTTTCTGTCACAGGCCATCTATAATGTATATTATTTACACATTGAGAGATTCCAGGTGAAGTCACTCAACCTCTAAAGCAGTATTGTTATAGTGTAATTATTTGTACAACACAATAGAGTGATACTACTAGGGCTAACCCCTAATTGAGTTGTCTTAATTGACAAGTTCATTGGTCAGTTAGTCACAGTAAAAACCCAACAACCTCAAATTCCACCCGGGAGCTGCGCCTTGTCATTAAGGCTGGGACAAAAGTGTCAGGTGAGTGTTACAACACAGACCTTTTCTCAACACGTCCTCATACAGAAACAACAGAATAGTCAATAGTTGATGTCTCCAAAATGTCCTATATGAGCGTTTTCTCCAAAACAACATATATGACCATTCTGTTCCCCATTGCAACACATGCAGCTGTAGGGTTAACCGCTCTACATACATACAGTCATGGTTTAGGCACACACCCCTGTGATGGTTAGTGTTAGGCGCTTCGGGGAGCTGTCAATGCCTTTTAAGAGTAACATAGTCAGCTCGTACTAACAGTAATGTTAACTAACGCTAGCACTAACTTTAGCTAATGCTACAAAAAATTTGCAGACTGCTCATGGATATATTCATGGGTTTATAAAGATGTATTAAGGATTAAGGTGGATTACATATACATGGAACTGCTGATAACTGTAGGCTTTGCCATTAGCTAGTTAGCGGCCATTAGCTGACTCTACTCGGACTTGGAGCTCGGAGTACTGGGGGAGTGTCAGTGTTTGTTTACACCACTAGCACAGGAGCTTTGGACTGCCGGGAAGATGAGGTTTTCGGGCCCGTGGCAGGGGAATGCTGCGGGGGAAGTGGTGCCAGAATGAGCACCACCCTGTAGATTGGTTGGTAACTAGTCTTTATGTTAATAATGTTTTTGTTAAGAGTGATGAATTGATTTTTATGTAATTGGCTGGTGAGGAAGGATTTTTCTGGGCCTGCCGGCTGGAATGGGCTTCTCCTCTTTACCTCACGCTGCCAGAAGACACTTAACAAGCTGGCAGTAAAAATGGAAGGGGCCTGTTGAGCATGTGGGCAAACATGAAAAGCTCCGGATTCAAAGTTAATTTTTCCAGACATCATTATTAAAACCCTGTGCCAGTGTGTGAGAGTGTGCCTTTGTGTCCATGAGTGTGCCCATATGTGGCCCTGGACAGGCCCCTGTGAGAGCTCCCATGTGAATGCATATGTATCATACAGTGTGTGTATTAGCATGAGTCCTTATGGCTGAGTGTGCCCATGGCTCTGTGTATGTGTGTGCGCTCTCCAGTGCGATTAATTATGGGCTCTTGTTAACCCTCATTTTGTCATTTCCTTGACATTTCAAAGTAGATACAGATGCAAACATGAACACAGGCACTAGGTCGATAATGTATGTGTGTTTGTGTGTGTGTGTATAAACCCTGATAAGTAAAACTAAAGCAAAGTAAAACGGAATAAACTTGTTTCAGCTGCATAGTGGTCGCAAGAAGCTCCTGGGTTCAATTTCTGGGCAGGGCAGGGCCTTTCTGTGTGGAGTTTGTATGTTCTCCTTGTTTGTGTGGGTTTCCTCCAGTTTCCTCCACCATATAAAACTTGCCTGTGTCCTTGACCAAGACACCGGTCTATAGTTGGTCCCTGGTGCTGCACAGTGGCTGCCCAGTGGCTGTGTATGAATGTGTCAAAATAAGACTTGATTTGATTTTTAATTTAATTTATTTAAAATTTTACACACATAGATACCAAACAATTTAATGAATATTAAAAAAACACAAAAATGCATTTGAGTGTGGTAGAAGCCATTAATGGCTTATATGAATAACCATACCCAGAAGACAAAATCACAAATATATTTTGATTATTAGTGATAATATAAAATAAGTACATAAAAATAATTAAAATAAATATGTAAAAATAATACAGAGAAGCAGCAGTAATTATAATCTATAGCAAAGGTCACTAATAGGCTGACCGTGGTCCGGATCCAGACCCGGCCGCTGTCCTCCCCAGACCGCCGACTTACAGCTGATTACTTATTGAGACTACTACCTCGTGACAGAGCGTTTCTATTTTAGCCTGCGCAGCTTTTCTAGCATTTACTGTACTGGTTTAGAGGACCAGAAAAACTCACAGACCAATCGCACGTGCTCCAATCGTCTCATGTGACGCTGCTCAGCCAATCAAATCCGTGCATTCCGATGCTTGCGAGTCGAGTCCCGCCAGATTCACCAGAGTAGTTTTGGAAACACACACGTGTTTTAGGAGCCAGAGCGTTCAGCTATCAAGCTCCTCTCCTGTGGAACCAGGTTCCAGTTTGGGTTCAGGAGGCAGACACCATCTCCACATTTAAGAGTAGGCTTAAGACTTTCCTCTTTGATAAAGCTTATAGTTAGGGCTGGCTCAGGTAGTCCTGAACCATCCCTTAGTTATGCTGCTATAGGCCTAGACTGCCGGGGGATTTCCCATGATGCACTGAGCTCCTCTCTCCTCTACTTTCTCTCCCTCTGTATGCAACCTTATCCCATTATTGCATGTTACTAACACAACTTCTCCCCTTTCTGGTAGTCTTGTGCTTTCTCGTCCCTCTCCTCTCTCCTCCTATCACTTCCTGCAGGTTTTCTGGCTCTGGAGCTGTGGAGTCTGGATCTGTGGCTGCGGGTCACCTGCTGCCCCCGTGTTCCTGCTCGACACCCTCTGCTGCAACGACTATTGTTGCTAGTCTTATTGTTATTATTGTTATTATAATCATTAACATTATGATGGTTACCATTAACACTATTATAAATATCTGTACCATTTTTCATTTAGTTTATAGCAACATCACCTTCGCTGTCTGTACCTCTGTGTGTATATTGTGTAGGCTGCCTCCCTCCCCTCTCTCTCTCCTTACATCCCTCTCTCTCTCTCTCTCTCTTTCTCTCTCTCTCTCTCTTTCACTCTCTTTCTCTCTCTCTCTCTCTTCTCTCTCTTTCTCTCTCTCTTTCTCTCTCTCTCTCTCTCTCTCACCCCAACCGGTCGAGGCAGATGGCCGCCCACCCTGAGCCATGGTTCTGCTCGAGGTTTCTGCCTCTTAAAAGGAAGTTTTTCCTTGCCTCTGTCGCCTAGTGCTTGCTCTTGGTGGGAACTGTTGGGCTTCTGTAAATATCATCACAGAGTACGGTCTAGACCTGCTCTTTTATGAAAAGCGCTGTGAGATAACTGTTGTTGTGATTTGGCGCTATATAAATAAAATTGAATTGAATTGAATTGAACACGAATTGAGGAGACTAAAGGGAAAAGAGATTTCACATGGCTTCCACAGGCAGTTCAAAACCAGAATATCTCATAGAACTCCAATGCTAGCTGGCAGGACAAACTAGAGCTCACGTTTCTCACTGAAGAAGAGAAAGTAGGAGTGGTAGCTCTATAAGAGGGAATGAAAGAGAAGAGGAGGTTTTACAGCTGTTCATTTGTTAGGATGTGTTGAGTGTTTATTATAAAATTGGTTAAGACTGCACTTCAAGCTACACTTTTTATTAAATTTTTTTCTAACAATTAGGCATTTATTTTGGTTTACTTAAATTTAGAATTTATTATTAAAGTAGTTATTATTTATTATCCCTCCAGTTTGATGTGAAAACTGAAATATTATTTGATTTGACAGTCTGTTGTTGACTAAAAACACATGTTAATACAACTATACGTTACGGTACTGAATGATAACGCAAGTTAATCGTTTTGATGTTTCGACCGTTGCTTCGGGAAATTTTCTCTAACTGGACCTCTTTGAATTGTAATTGAATACCCCTGATCTATAGGATGAACCAGCGTTTTTAAGAGTAACTGTTTTTACTTCAACTCAAATGTTTTTGACCGCAGGGCAGAGAAATCAATTAAAAGGACATTTTCATTCCACAAGATAATGCCATGATATTTAATAGAAAACTGACCACGGGATGTTTTATTCAGAGCAAGATAAAGATTCTTAGCCTGTCTAGTTGGATAATTATGGAACTGTGAATTATTAACAAAGCAATATCTAAAACTGTACGGTAAATCTGTATTCATGTATCTCACTTTAAAAACAAATGTACAGGTTTGATCACTTTCACTTTAAAAAAGAGACATGCACTTGGTATAATAGCTTTGGAGAGGGTTGCTAATCTAATAAACCTTTTCTGGAGCAGCAATATTTTGTCAAGATAAATTGTACTTGCCCATACAATATTACAATAGTTAAATATGGATAAATTAAAGTATAATATAATTTTAAGAAACAAGTGTTGGGTACAAAACCTCTTATTTTTCTCAGAATCCAAAGAGATTTGGTAATTTTACTGCAGTAAAAACCAACCTGTTCTCCAAGAGAGTTTATCATCAATTAGGATACCTAAAAAACATGTTGATTAAAATTCCTCATTATGAATATGGAGTTTAATTAGCTCACTGTCATTTTTCTTATTTCCTGCAAACAATACAAAATTCATTTTTTTGATATTTAATAACAACTTATTTGTTTGAAACCATATACAGTAATTATAAAGATCATGATTTAGTTCTCTACAAAGAGCTGTCCAAAAGGTGGGTGTCATCTGCAAAGAGCAACTTTAATTTGAAATCATATTATGATAACAGTTATCACATTTGCCAATGTTAAAACACAACTGATCAACTTTTTTCTGCCTCTGAGTAGTATCTGCAATCTGATAGTAGGAGGCGCTGCAGCACTTTCACATCCACCCACATACACGCCACTTCCATGGATTCATGGTCCACAGTAGTAGTGATGAAGGCAGCTCAGAATATGGTTATGCCACAAAGATAAATTGCAGTTTAATAATTCAAAGTTTCACCTTTAAAAAAAAACATTACAAACAACATCCTAGATTAGATTTCTGTGTGGGGAAAAAACACAAGATTTTCTGACTGAACTCATCATCAGCCAGTGGCAGCTTCCAGAATCAGCTCAAAACTATCACTCTGATTGACTGAAGACAGGGTATCCTGTGAACTTTAAATACCTCTCCACGGATAAATCTGCATTTTGACATGGACTCAATTATCGGGGGGAGCTAATCCCAAAGACCTTTTTAACCTGGAATGTACCGCGGGGCCAGGAATAATCACGCTCCCGAGTTAGGAAATCAAAGACAGGTAATTAAAATCATAATGGTCCTGGTTAAGATGATTATCGTTGGGGCTCCAGATAAGGCAACCTCCAGCAGATTTCCGCCCTTTTTAAATATTTATGGAATACGATTAGTCCGCGGGGCCAGAGTTATGGTGAAAGGTTTAAGGATGACTTGCAGATCAAGAGATGGAAAATAAGCATCTTAACACAGCGAGGAAATGAGGTTGGAAATGATGAGGAGAGGGAGACAGAGAGGAGAAAGAGATAGAGTGACCAGATGTGATGCCTACGTACGCTGCAAACACTGTGTGTGTGTGTAGAGGAGCCAGGTGTGTGTCAGGGCTCAGGTTTGAAGAGGACTAACACAGAAGAATAGTCTATAGGGCAGAGATCATAATTAGGCATGGAGAGGGTCACATGCACACACAGCTTTACTCGCTGTTTGCATTGAACACCTACAATAACAGACCAAGTCCACAGTATACATTTTCATTCAGTGCCTCCGTGGAGTGGTCCTGACCAAAAGGTTGTCTTAGAATATCCAGATATCCAGGGAGAAATGATCTTTTTTATGGATTCGAGAGGGTCAAGTCACATCACTGCAGAGCATTTAGCGGAAAAACAGCTGCTTTTACAATAGTGGCAAAATCACTTAATATTGCAACTTTAGTTTATAACGTTGGTCTTATTTTTGTATTTTGGACCATCATTTCTGTACTCACCAAGTAAATTGCTGAGCTCTGGGAACACAGTGGCATCTCTACAAGAGAGAACAACATGGCAGGAAACATGAGCAGTTAGGCAACAGTCAGCAGGTTAGGCAGATTAAACCACCTTATCTTGAGATAAAACTGAAAGTCAGGGAGCCTAAAATGTTGCTGATAATACCTGATTGCACAAGAAAACTGTGTAAGCACAACTACGGTAAGCACAGCTGGTCAAAGTTGAAGCAGGAAGTTGGTCTGTGAAATGTCATGGATGCATATGCATGTGTTTTCTCTTCCAAATAAGTTTGACTAGACATTTCGTACCTCATGTGGTGGTGTCGATGTGTTACGGGATCATAGCAATTAGATCGCAGACTGAAATTTGAAACGATGGTCAAAATAGGAAACTAAGACAGGAAGTGGCTGATCACAACAATATCTTTTCTAAATTCTCCATTGTTATCTGATGTGTTAACTGGAAATGACTTGGAAGCAACCCCACAAACTTCAATGCTTACCCTTAAGACAAAGGGATCCTTCCTTTCCTCAAAGGTAACTGTAGCCCGAGTCTTATTTAAAGTGGCTCGATGTTCTGTAAGCAATAAAACAATTCTCCATGAAATCAATCTCAGCACAAATATAATTTAATGTCAAATTAAATTAAAATAGGCCTTCTGAGGATTCTGTTGCAGCTTATTATCAAACCAGTTTGGGATAGATGGGACACATGAACATGCTGCGGACTTGTGCATGATCCACATAGAAACTGGCTGCAAACTGACGGGTGTGTTTTTGCTGAGCGATCGCCACCAAAAAGCCAGGGTGAGTATTTTAACACCTGCCTCAGGCCTGTCTGATCTCAGCCTCCATCATCCCTCTCTCCCTCCTCCCTCCTTCCATCCCTCCCTCCCCAAAGCTCCTCCATGGGGCCTCCAGTCGTTTCTCTCTCCGTCTGGGCCTCATGCCAAAGGCCTCACAGGCCTGTTCAAGTCAGGCCGGAGCAACCCTGCAACCATCCCTCCTTATTTGCACAGATCTGCAGGGAGGCGTGGCTGGAAATAGCATGGGGGGGGGCACAACTCTAAATGCACACAAAAGGTCCTCAGAGGGACAGTTGTCATTGACACCTCGTGATACACTAGGATGTGTCAATCAAACCCTTGTTAGTTACACTGGGTCTGGATCAAAGACAGCTCCACATCCCTCTGAGGCAAGAAAATACAGTTTGACTTTGCAGCTCGAGCTCGGTTTAGAGATCTCCACTCTGACCTCATGCCTAACATATACTCTGAAATGTCTCTCTATTTACTGATACCGTGCAGCGCGTATAAAGGCTGATGTGGAATTTTAGGTCTAAGTACCATGTTAAGTCCTTTTAATATGAAAGTTCCAAATAAAGACAAGCTTGACTGTAATCATTGTTGATACCTGAGATGTTCACTTCCCTTATCTGCAATTGTTCATCAATAATTTAACAATTCAGCAGAAGACTAAATGAAAGGTCTTTACAGGTCCCAGTCAAAAATGAACCACAGAAAATACTACCCGTGGAAGTGTTTAATCTGCTCTGATCCAGTCTGGTACTCTATATATTGACACATAGACTAAATATAATTTGGATCGGGCCCCATGTTGTTTTCGGTTAGTAGGAATGAAATGGACACATGAAAACCTCAACTGTAACACAGTTCCAGAGTTAACACTGTGTGTCTCCATCTTTGGCGCTACAACGTGAGCAGTACTGTGACATATTCTTCTTTGGTCAATAGAAAAGCTCCTCCAAATGTAGCTGAGAAATGCTTCTTTCTTTCGCCTGAATGGAAAGAGCACAAGTGATCATTCTGTCCTGTTCTCAGTATGTGAACTGTGTGCACTTGACAGGAACATGTTATGGGGCTTAGATAAATCTTTGTACATGGTCTCATATCAGGAAGAGTCAGGTGGAGCCTGTTAGACTTTAGACCTCAGACAGTTGCGGCTCCTGAAAAGGGACCGAGCTTTCAGCCTAGCTGAAGGATGTGGTAAAAATAATAGCTGTGGGATACCAGCTCCACAAAACCTCTGATTGTTCTGACATCATAAATGCAACATACACCAGCCGCATCGTGGAGGATAAGCTTCACTTGGCGCATATCAATTCAATTAATGTCCGTGGCATACACTGCATCATACAGACAGATGAAGTGCATGCACAGTGGGCTTATCAAACGTGATAAGATTGCTACTTTTCTGAGGAGTTGACATGTATCAATGTTGGGAAGTAAGACATTGGCTTATCCCGAAAAGATGATGCATCACGATGAGATGACCCTACCCATAAACACAGGCATCTTGATAGGCAGGTTTACCATCAAGACACCCCCAGTTTGCACACTTATATAGAAAACAGAAGTCTAATTGAAGTCCAAAAAATCCATTTCCTTCTCATTATATTTCCACAAAATGTTAAGATCTCAAAAAGGCAGTTTGACTGGATATTAAACTACAACATGCTGTGAAAAGACATTGAGGCTTTGCTGTGATTGGTAGAATTGTTCACAGAGGCAAAGTAAATTCACGTGGAGTTTAAGTACTGATATAAGAAGCAGTGTCAACTGAGCTTTCCTCTTTCTATTTGAGTGTCAGCCTTTCAAACTCACATTGTGGTGAGCAGTAAAACCAAACAAACCCCAACCCAAGCTTCAAAATGTCCCTCAACTTCACTGTATGTGATGCCACCAATTCTATGTCCCTGTTTGTCTGCAGTCATTGATTCAAGCATGCACGGGTCCTGCTTACTGTGCAATATTCCCCTGTTTATTCCAAACAAAGCCAAACTGGATGACAAGGCTTTGTTCCAGTTTTCTCCGATCCATCCAGAGTCTGCATGTTTTCTTTCTAACCAAACACTACAGCAGCTGATTTCACAATTTAGCACATCTTCAATGCCACAGAAGGAACTAATCAGAGAGAGAGCTGATGTGGAGTCAGTCTGGAGAGTAAACCTACAGATTATTGACTCTGGGTTCCATCTCCACATGGTTGGAGACCAACTCTCAGTTTGGAATCTATTTTTAATACAGTGTGCATAGTCTTTTTAGAGCTGGCCAGAAGTCCTTTGAGTTCAGCTTTTGTCCCTTTCCCTGAAATCCAGATGTGATCCCAGCAGGACGTGACCATTCACCAGCCCATACTGCCTCCATGTGACACACACTGCACTGACATGCCAAGACCCTAGCCCTGTCACAAGACACACACACACACACACACACACACACACACACACACACACACACACACACTGTGGTCCAGGGGTCACCTCCTTCCTACAGCGGTCAGGTTCCAGATGGGTTATATTTCATCCAGACCTGCCTCTCTCCATCTGAGGCCAATGGTATCCTCCAGCTTACAGGAAGCAAGTCAATGTGTGTGTGTGTGTGTGAGGACAGATTTTGTGAGGGGTCCAACATGTTCTGTATGAGGCTTTCAGCTGAAATCAATCCTCTGCCAGGAAGACAGAGAGAGAAGAAGGCCAGAAGATGATAACTGTGTTAAATACTCACACCATTGAAGGTATTTTGTTCAAAACCGAGTAGTTTAAGCAACTGCACAAATGTATCATTTTGCTAGATGCTCTATAACATTACCATCACCAGGTTCTGTCGTAATTGGACTCATTAGACATCTCAGCCTGACTTTTTTTCTAAAACGTTTCTTAAAATTGATTTAGATTTTATTTACTGTAGGACACAAAGCTTATGCATTTGGCTGCCCTCACCAGGTGATTGGCTCCAAATGCTAATATTGCTGGATGTATAAATAAGTAACTGTTTGCTAACATGTTCATCATATCAACTTTATTAGGTGTTAATAACTCAGTATGTTTTCAACGTGTCCCATTGGCTCAACAAATATTTTTTTATCGCAAACTATTAACTTTGTTATATCAACAATGGTTCAAATGACTTCATAATGTGTGTGTCGCTTGTAGGGACAAACCCACAGATAATTATTAACAACCCAGAAGTTCCCTTAGTTCTTATTGTCTTGGTTTCTGGCCTGTAAGATCTGCTCTCATCAGTCTCGTTCCTAGCCACAGCAGGGAACTGTTTTCAGTAAAATAGCTCTTATTTACTACTTACTTAACTTCATGTACACTACCTGCTCGACAGCAAAGAGCAGTCAGACATATTCAGGCACTAGCTGGTTAGCACAGTGGAGCATTTAGCAGCTAAAGAGCCAGTTATGTTTCTGTGGAAGTGGTGGAGACCAAAGACAGAGCTAAAAAAGGGGGGAATATTGGACATTCAAATATAGATAATGTTGCTCAGTGTCTGCTGGATGCGAATATAGACAATTGTTGCTATGTTAACAACTTGATAATATGACAGATGTTCAGTGGCCAACAGTGAGTTAATGTAGCTTTAGAAAGGTGTAGAAATGGAAGTAATGTGTCTGTGTTTCAACTGGAACCTCTTGGGGATGACGATTGCATACTATTTCTTCTTTCTTTTTTTTTTAGGACATCTGCTGCAGGTTGTCTCATCCACTTCTGTCTTCAACAAAACCAATTTGGTTTAAAACTGGTTTGGTGTTTCTCTGTTTTATAAAAAGTGGTGTCCTCAGCATTCTTTACTTGCTCCTGCAGCTTTGAAGCTATGGAGTGCTGGGTCTTTGTTAAATTCAGTATCTTTAGACAAGATATTTTGAATAGTAAACGCTTAAAACATTCTTTGGAATTTGTCTCGGCTTAACTAAAGTACTTTTTCAAGTTAATTGTGGCTGTGGCTCAGGAGATTGGCTGTTTGATCCCTGGGTCTTCCAGGCTGCATGTCAACGTGACCTTTGGCAAGATGCTGGACCCCAAATTGCAACCTGTCGCAGGGCAAAACGTGATTATGACTCATCAAGAAAGGTCAGGGGTCAGCGCAACATTAGAAATCATCCTGTGGAGAACATCAGTATAAGAATTCAGTTGCTGAGATATCTTGATCTATACTAAAGTGCCTGACATGACAGGCCTTTCAAGCCTAAATAACAAGAGCAATGAAAGTGCCTACAATTTCCATTTACCAGTGAAGGACAGTAAATGTACTCATGTGTTGAACATACACATACATATTTCGCCTGTTCCATCTCTGAAACGGACAAAAGCATCCACCCCACATTTTGTCCTTTTCATCCGCTCTCATTTTCTGCAAACTCATTACACTCTGCCTTTTCTGCTCTGTGTGTCCAGATGGCGAGGCGTCTTGCAGTCATAATGCTGTGGTAATCCCTCCTGCACATGGTGCCCTCGCTCCGGTAAACACTCGTCCTATTGTTTCCTGGACTTCTTCATACCCCGGCCCTGCGGTACCACCGTGCCCATGGCCTGCGGAGCTGCACAGGCTTCATACTGTACAAGTAAATCTGCCTGAAATCCTCTGTACAGGTCAGGGAAAGCCTTGTGTTGTAATGATATGATGATGTACAATATGTCAGTGCTTCTGTGGGATGTCGACAGGTTTAGCTGTTCTGAGAGGCACACAGGTAAAAAAAATGTTGACTATGGATTAGATGGCCTAGCAATCTTTCTGTCAGTGGAATCCGAACATTATTAGGGGAGAAAACCAGTGAACCAGTGATGACAGTCTTTCATCACCTTTAAAAAAACTCTAGCTGCTGTTTATCTGTATCTCCCACACTGGAAGATATGCGTGCAAGCTTGATGCAAGGGGGAAAAAAACAACAACTTTGAGCCCTCCGAAAGTATTTTGTAAGCAAATATTTCTGAACAAATGATGCTCCGCATGTCATCGGTATATTTATGATGGCTCAAAGACATGGCTGTGTGGGTCTAATTAAAAATGTGAAAGGGTTAGCAGCCTGCCGCTCGTTGCCAGCTCTTGGCAGCTCTCCTGTCAGGCAGCCAGCTGTTTAGTCCTGCCCTGAATTATTGCCAGACCCACCGCCAGGCATTGTGGGATTGGCAGGGCCGGGCGGAGAGCTATTGTGTTCACCCATCGAAGGAAAGGGAAAAAAAGAAGATGGAAGACACAGCATTCCCCTCCTTAAAGTTCCCATAGACAGTCAGGCAGGACTTAGTATGTGCTGCTGATGTGCAGAGAACAAACTCACAGTAAAAGTTTGAACAATTGAAGTGACGTCTCTGTTATGCTAGCTTTGTGACATTAAAATCCTGTGTAGTTTTGAAGCATTCTTACATGAAGCAAAGAACAGTTTTGTCAAACTCGTGACTACTGCAATCATGTGTGTGTTGTTCCAATAATAAACGATCAGGTAGGGTTCAGCATAATATCCATCATAAGAATAGTCAATTCATAACCAACATTATATTGGGATGCACAAGTCATGTGGTTATGAATATGTATGTGAAATATGTGGCATATATGATACATAATCCAACACCAAAATATAATTCCAAAAAAAAGTCATTCACAAGATCACATGCACTTGACCTTCAGACTTCAGCTGTGAAATGTGACATTGCATGTAATATCACATGTGAACCAGCAACTCATGAGATGCATTTCAAATGTAAATAAGAGGGACTAGATTACCCTTAAAAAATCAAGGCACAGTGTAAGGCTACAAGATAATAATTACACACAGGAACCGCTCGATGAATGAACACTGTGTCGTATTTTTTACCTGCCTCTGACTGAAAAGCTTATAGCAATGACCCTGCCTTCATTGTTTTTCACAATCTTCTACGTTTTTGGACATTTCACATGTAAAACCCATATAATAATAATAATAATAATAATAATAATAATTAATAAATAAATAAATAAATTCTTCAAAGAAAGTGTACCAATTGTATAATATTAAATTTGTAAAATAGTCACAAAAATGTTTTACCCTAAGGCAATTGGAAAGAAAAAGAGAAGCAACAAATAATTAAAAAAACTGAGAAAAAAGGGAGAGGGTATGAGCTAAAAGCACAAAAAGAAAACGGCAGATGTTTCCGCTAAATAAGGTGGAAATACACCAAATTTGTATTTTTAAACAAAATACCCAGATTGAAGAGGGATAAATGGACCTCACACAGACTGGTGATAGTGTGAACCCTCTCTGTGACTCCTCTGCTGCCGCCTGATGTTGTGATCACTGTAATCTGCCTCCTGTAACAGGCCTGATCCTCCACACTCCTGCCTCCCCAGGTTTCAACCTCCTCCACTCCGCTCTCTGATCATCGTCCCTCTTCCACCCATCTCTCCCTGCTTTGTTTGTGTATAATTCATTATTTTTGCAAAGCATATAGGCCCTGAATGCATCTCGAGGACTTCAAATGCCCCCCACCCCTGCGCTACCGCCACCGATACCGAGCTCATCCCGCTCTTTAGCTCTATGTGTTTTTCCTCTGACTTCAAATGGAGCAAGCTAAAAGTGACGGTGTGCCGACAACAGCTAACGACAACAAAGCCCCCCCCCCCCCCAGCTCCTCTTCCTCTTCTTCTATTATCTTGTTTCTCTAAAAGGGATGCATCTGTTTGTTCTCCTTTTGTTTTGCTCTGGAGATGTTTTCTTTCCTCCCTCCCTCCTCCTGTTCTCCTTCCCTCTCTCTCCCCGTTCTGCCTTATGCTCACTCTCTCCCTTCGTTTTGTTTTCCTCTTCTCGGAGGCTTGTGGGCCAAAAGCTCATAATCATTTCAAAGGTCCTTTAAATATATAATAAGAGTTCTGCATTGTGATAAACAACATGTCACAGGGAAAACATCAACATGGCTTTCTGTGCACGTACATGCATGTGCGCACACACAGACACACACACACCCACACTAAGTTGCGCTGTGTGACCTGTGCATCTTCATTGTGTTTCTCACAATCTTTCTGTTGTTCTACTGAGTCTGCTTTGAGAGGTCATGAGCAATACGAGTGAGTTTATTTTGTCCAATCATAGAGCAAATAACAATGAGAGAACGCTTAATACACAAACGGAGCAAGTGGAGATAAACCACACTAAATGTTTTATAAAAAAGCTTACAAACTATCTGTAAATGCTCGCAAGATTATGTTGTTAATAGACGCAGTTTAATACTAAAATGCTTTCACTTTGATATACTGCTGTTCAATCAAAAGGAACAGATCATTCAAGTCCGGCTGGATTTTGTCAGAAATTATGGAAAACTATTTTTTTAACCTTTGTGTTAAAACAAAATGACATGATAACGTTACGGTCAGAGAATCTGGTAAAACCAATCAGAAGTTTATTTTAGATCATAACATTAAGAAAGGGGAAATAGCATTATTTGGTTAATGTTTACCTCATCACACACATATATAATATATATATGTAATAATATATATATATATACACACAAGATATATGTCATTTAACCTCAAAATATTCTCTTCACATATTTTTGCCAGTAACTGTATGCTTTCTTCAGTCCTGCATTTCACACAAGAGGGGCTTGTTTAACTGTCCTCCTGCGGGAGACAGATCTTTTCCCTCTGAAGGGTCAACATGTCCTGATACCTAAACAAAAGAACAGGTTGTTTGCAAGCGATTCTCAAAATGACACATATAGCTGTGACAGATGTGCTGGACCTTTGTCGTCATGGTAACAATAAACATGTGGTTGACAATGTGAAACGGACACAGATGGGTTATGTTTAGGAAACTATCATGGTTTGGGTAAATATAAGTACTTATAATAAGTTGTAAGTCACATGACGTAAGAGGTTTCACATGGTACATAAACAGTATATTTTTGGAGACGACTGTCCAGGATGACATCAGCAGCTGCTGGGGATCGAGCTGACCAGGCCCGCTCTGGATTTTGGGAGTGACGAGTACTTTACCGATTTGTACAGGAAAGGCCGAAGTCGGTACTATTGGCAAAAAAGAAAGTTAATAAAACTGGTTAATGCACCGTCACGACACCAAGACTATTTCACGTCTCCCTTTTCGACAGTGATTTTTGCTCAACAGAAAAGACAGGACATATAATTCACAGATCTGTATGCCACAGAATATGAGATTAAATTAAAAGATGCAATGCAAAGCAATAATAGCATTGGAAGGAAGGATATTTTTTCTTTCATTTCCCCATTGTTTTTGTATTTCTAAAGTCCTTTCTTATCATTACACTGCATTAATCCCTCTTTTTTTCCAAACAAATACCCGAGCCAGCACATGCAGCTTCATATTGTTCATATGCCTGGTGGGTGTCGCCCTCCATCTTAATGTTAGGCTTTGCTCTAACCAACATCTCGGAGCTCCCTGACACTGTTTGCATGTAAACACGATACAGAGAAGCAGCTTTTCCTCTCCAGAAAGATGCTGTTTGGAGGAAATTGAGAAGCTCACCCTTGGCACTGCTTCTCCCCATAAATCTTTTAGCATGTGCCTCTTGGCTAAATGACTTTGTACAGACAAAATTTAACCTCGATCCCACCCTGCAAGCTGTGAGAGTGGAGAGAGCTCAACGGCGTAGACGAAACAAATGGAGGAGAATTTTAACTAAAGTGAGACGTTTTGTCCTGTTTTGTGGTGTATGCTCCCATGTTATTGGTGAAAAGAGAGAAAAGGCAACCGTTGGAGGATTTTGGTTGTAAAAAGCAGAAGCATTACACAGCTATTAACATACCCTCAAGGGAAAATGAGCATTTTTTTTTTTTTTGCCTTTTTGAGCAGGAAATTACTTTATTACCAGAAAAGAAAAGGTTGGCGCACATTTACAGCCTAGAGAATCTCTGGGAATGCAAAGTGATTCAATATGTTATCATTTCCTGCATTGCATCATGTTAACACTCCAGTCAAATAACAAACCTAATCCATCTATTGAAATAAAAGAGTGGCAGCTCTGTTCATGGTCAAACTGGAACTAAAAGGGCGATGATAGTTTTATTATTTCCTGTTAAAATATCAATGTGACAACTTTTCTTTAGGACTGAAGAGTTTTTGAAAGTTATCACACTAAATCTCTGAAAAGAGAAATTCTTCAGCCACTCAAAGTTCTATTAAAAGCATTTAAGAGTTTTGCATCAGATGAGTGTTCACTCACTCTGCATGTCAGATATCTCTTGGTATGTCTTATCCAGATTTAAGGACAGGTAAAAGATACATAAATAATAAATTACCTGCAACAAAATCCAATGTATCGTTCTTTCTCAATATGTTAGGGCATGAGTGTAGCTTTGGTTTCAGTAAATCAAACTGACGCTGTGACTGTAAAAGTAGGGAGATTAAAATAGGATTAAGATAGGAAAAGTGATGGGGACTTATCCCTCCATCTCCAGTGCAAATTATACTTTTGTGTTAAGGTAATGTTTGAGGGTTGAATTTATGCATCTGGCGGTGCCTGTGGGTCTTTTCAATCATCCGTTTTCACTTTTAGGTGAAAGAACTGGATTACCTTGTCCCTGGTCGTAGGAGAGCACCTAAGAGAGATGGTGGCAGATTCAGGCCCAAAAATCTCAATTATGTTATGGCACAACACTTGCTTAACATCATGCAGACAGTCACAACCTCTTGTGTGTCAGAGGTGATTTATGTCCAGGTTTTAATGAGGAAATGGATCATAAACACCATTCCTAGTTGCACCTAGTGCTTTATATTTCGTTTTGATATTAAATTGTTTCCAAATGCCATTTTTTTTTGTATTTACAAAAAAACAATTTGATGCAACTTTCGCTGTATTATCTATTTAAGCATTTCACAATTGGTTGGTAATGTCCCCCTGGATGGGACATCCAGGCCATGAAACCCTCATGTCTCAAGGAGCAAGAAGATCTAACTGGACAAGGCAGACAAGCAGCGACCTTTCTTCAGGCCCTCAGAGAGAAGCATGGTAGGAACACAGTCTGCGGTCTCTTTCAGCGGCGTAACTTAGTAACGACGGGCCCCAGTACAGGTTATTATGACGGGCCTTGGGCTCCACAATTAGGAAGCACACACATAGACGCACACACATTGCGTTCTGTACTGCGTGATTTTGCAAAGTAAAGAGGTCAAAGAGAAAGTTATCAGAAAGTTACCTGTCAAAATCTTGAAACGTGACTACAAACACCTGAGAGCTGTAGGGGAGGGGTCCACTGCAAACCCTGTGAACCCCTGTGGCGGGTCCAACCTTTATGGAAAGCGACCACAAATTCAGTGCCGGTGTTGTCGATCTCATTGATGTCAGCCAAGAGCCTCCATAGTATTGTGCCCGTAAACAGGTGCTCGGCGGCGACCTGACCCCAAAATGAAACAGTCTTTTTAAACAGGGGCACGGCAGCCCGTAAGATCCACCAAATCCCTTGAAAAAGCATTTGCAGGCTACTCACCTATCTGAATGGCATCCGAATCTTTGACAATGTCCTTAGTAAAAATCCAAAACAAGCTTTGCGGCCCTCTCCTCCTGTTCTTTTATCTGATGCCTCTTCTTGCAAGTACTTTTATTTTTGAGTGGCACGACTGCTAGCTTGCTCTGCTGGTCTGCTTGTCAAATTTTGCGCTTCACCTAGCGAGATTCTTGTCGTCTTGTCACATGATCAAATAGAAACTTAAGACCAGCAGTGCACATGTAGGCTTTGTGGCACAAAAACCAAAGAAAATAAGAATAAATAAATTCTGTGGAAAATGTATTTTTTTATACTTTGTTTGCTACAAACTGTTTTCGATTGCATTACTGACTAACACCATGACAAAAATGGATGTGCACATTTGGAGGTAGATACACCACATGATCTCTTCAGCATTCATGTGTGAAAGGTGACATGGGAATCTACAGTACAACAGTAGTTTCTTTTTTAACGTAACTGGTTGAGTCCACCTCACAGGTGGGGCCCGATCCAAGTAGTTATAGGTCTATAGTTAGGCCCTTGGTCTCTTTGCTAGGAAGACCTGCCAGAATGATAGTGGTCTTGTAGCATCGTCTCCCTGCAGAGAATTTGGTGCTCCTTGCCATCAAAGAGGTAATCTATACCGTGCTGAAATCCGTTCCACTCAGCAATGACACCGTAGCACGTAGAATAGATGAAATGGGTGCCGATAGAGGAGCAGCTGTGTGCCATCCTGAGGGACTTCCCATTCAGCCTTCAGCTGGATGAGACAACCGCCTCTGGCAACAACGCTCTGCTGATGGCCTGAAAATACAGGCCTGCATATGCATTTTGAATATGAAGAAATGTTTATTAGCAAATTAGTTTTACTAAAGAAAATAAAATAACCAGTTCAAAATCAAATATTGTAAAAATCTGCACAAAGAACAATTCAATTCATTGCAGGTGTCTGAGGCTCTCACCGACGACTCCTCATTTCCACTGACCACCTGACGTTGGTTATTGCTGACAGTGAGTCAGTGACCTCCTGAATCTCGATGTTCCTGTCAGGCCGACATGACGCTATCCAGGAGCATCTTGTCAACATCCACAACGACGAAAGAAAGAAAGGAAGGTTCCTTGGATGCACTGCATGTAAATCTGCATGAGCATTTGGCCTGTGCATTTTGTTGTGACATTTTTTCTCACTTCTAGATTCGAAGTTGAGTCTCTAATTTTTATGGTCAGTCTGTGAAAGGCCATGTCTTGAATACACACACACACACACACGCTCGCACACACACACCCTCTTCTGACATCCATTCTCCGTCTCCACTCTGATATCCAGTTATGTTGCTTCATAATTCATCCACTCCTCTTTATTGTGTCGTTTGTTGCTTGCTGCTTGTCAGAAGAGAGGGAGAGAAAAAAAAGAAGGGTAAAATATATCTTCCTTCATCTTTAATCCTGTCTTATGAAATCAAGAAAGCACATCTGAGCTAAGATTCATCACTGGATTCAAAGAAATCTGTGGAAACAAAAGGAAGCTGTCAAAACCACACCTCGTCATCATGAGAAATCTCTGGATAGGGCCAGGCTGTTCCTCCAAAAGGCAGGGCACTCGGGTTTAGTTTTTATCTGCTGCTTTTTAAAATCTATTATTATCCAGTCTACACTTATAATCCTATCCACAATACAGTGTTACTATTGCGGTAGATAAGGTTACAGTACAGTTGGAGTAAATACAGCATAGATTTGCGTCATTGACCTCTTCTAACGGGAACTTCTTCATGTATATTACTGGTTAAATTAGAATATATGATGTGACATCCAAGTGTTTCCAGCAGTTACAACTGAGTTTGTGAGCAGAATCTATTGAACATAAATAGTAAAGGTAAAGGGATTCTCTCCAGACTCCAGACAGGTTGGAATGCTCACAATGACTGACATGTGTCCTAATGAAACTACACATACATTGTTTGTCCATTCCCTCTAGAACAACGTGTGGATGTGTTTCTGAAATGATGCCACGGTCAGCTGGACCACATTGTTAGTCTATGACTTCCAAAACTGTTGAAACTGTTTATGTGTTTTTACGGATGTGGCTAGGGAAAGATCACGGTTTGGGTCACAATTACTGCTTCATTCTTGTTAGGGGACCTTCGTTGTCATGGTTACGATAATAGGAGTGTTCACAAGTAAAGTTCACATTTTCACTACTGCATGTAAGAGCAAATGTTCTGATATCTCCAAAGTGATATCATGTGGTGTGATGGATGCTGCAAAAACATCCCATTGTTTAGCTGGGGCTTGTTGGAAGGGATTGTGGGATTTGTAGGCATTCACTAAGTAAATAGAGTTAAAAGTTACATAACATCCTTCATTTTCATCAGCATAGAAATACAGTTGTCTCTTGGATGTACTAAGAATAATGTAGGCTAATGTTGTGTCCAATTTAATTATTTCAGCTTCAGTTCTGACAAATCATTATTAATTAACACAGCAGCAGCCAACACAAAATCCTCACAGAAATACAAACAGTAAAAGTAGTAGTGGTACAGAAAATGAATAATGGTACTGACATAGTAATATTAATAATAATAACAACAGGACTAGCAGCCAATGTTGTGGAGCCACAGATCCAGACTCCATGTTCCAGAGCCAGAAACACCTGCAGCAAGCGGTAGGAGGAGAGAGGAGAGGGAACAATTCCCACATCACGTTTTACTATTGATAGTCTATATTTTTTTCTTTGCATTTGACCAACGTATCAATTCGACCAGAGACTTGAGTTGCATACCCCTTAAACAGCTGACCTTTGGGAACTACCGACAAGCTTTTCAGACTAAAGTAAAGATAGACTGTGGATGTTAATTTCAATCATTTTTGGTAAAGGTTTGCTCAGCCAGCAATGAGTTTGAAAAGCAAATGTCAACCCGGAAAGAACAAGCTCTAGTTCAGCCTTTTAGGAATTTACAGAAAGCTCTGGTAGCAGTTATGTAGCGGGTTGTGCTGACACTTGAGGTAGTGCTCTTGGCGTGTATGTGTGAGTGTGTAAAGTGATGGTCCGCAGTCTCACCAGGCTTTGTGGTTGGAGGCCACAAGGGAAACCCTGTGGCCTCTCATTCTCTCTTTCTCTCTCTCACACACACACACACACACACACACACAGACTGTACAGATGTTGGAGACCGGTCTTCTGGGTGTTTTCAGTGGGAAACAGCAGGTTTTGTCTTCCGGTGGTTTGAGCTAAATGCTCCTTGAAGCAGGCTAACATGCTCACAATGACAAGGATGAAGACAATGCTAAAATGAAAAAAATGTAAATGATAATACATTGATGTTAGAAAATGATATCATTCATAGCAGTGCTTCCCTACTGTGGGGAACTTTGTAAAAAAACAAAACAAAACAAAAATACTTCCTTTTGAAATGTAGGGAATTTCCAAAACAACACTTTTATTTTGAAGTAGCACAGAACATCTTCTAATTCAATGAAAAAATATGAAAAAAGTATTATACAGTAAAGCAATAGCCTGACTAACATGCTTTATTATTTTCTGCAGTGCAGCTTCTGTTTTGCTCTGCTCTTTTTTTTTGGTATATTTACCAAAAATAGTAAATTGTAATTGTAAAGATTTACTTCTAACTGCTATTATAGTGCTGTTCAAGTTTCTTATTTTCTGAAATGCACTCTATAATATTTCACTGAGCTTTAAACTGTTGTACTTAAGTTATTTAAATAAAAGTGAATGGGTGATAACCCTGAGGCTAGACCAGTAACCACTGACTTACAGGGCAGAAACAAACACACTCATAGACTGAGTGATTGCTATGCTCTTTTAAAGAAATCAAATGGGAATGTTAAAAAAGAAAGTGACTAACTTTATTGTGTGTGTGTGTGTGTGTGTGTGTGTGTGTGTGTGTGTGTGTGTGTGTGTGTGTGTGTGTGTGTGTGAAAGAAAGAAAGAGGCAGTACAACCCTACTCTGATTCATCATTGTATATGAGCTTGTCTGCAGTTGGAAAATGCATACGTCTGAGTGTGTGCTTCTTTGCCTGAGCATGAACACTACATGTAGACACACACAGTGTGTGTGTTTGCGGTGTGCTGAGGTATGCGGCTGGCTGCTGGCGTAGTGTCGGTGGGCCTGCGACTTCACAGGGATTCCAGTGAAAGGTTTTAATTAGCCGCTGACTCGGGTCTTGGCAGCCGGTGTGGAGATGCTTATTGAGGACCATAAATCTGCAGCAACGAGTACGGGGCCACACCCTGGGGCCCTGCAGACACCCGGCCGTCCCAGCCAGCCACACCTCCCTGCACCACAGACCCCCAGTGCCAGCTCTGACAGGGACGTGCTGCACTTTCTCCAGCTTGCACACACTTGCACATTCTGCACAAACACATGCGTACCTATTCACTTACACAGGGGACATATTAGAAGAGTTGTTGCAAGCTGATTTTGAAATGCCATTGCATCATACTCACTCACTCATCACTATCCTCTCTGTCACATACTGACTGATATATCACTCACTCACTCACATCTAGCCTGTCTGTCTTCTGGTGTTTCCTATCAGGCATGGCAGCATCTGGAATTAAAGGTCGCAACCAGGACCAGTCTCTTGCTTTCCCTCAATAACGCTGTGTGGGATGCTAAATCTCTTTGACACTGACACAATGTAACTGTAATATGAAATGTTTGCATCAGCACATGCTGACTTGCAGCTTTTACTTTAAAGGAAAACTCTGTTGATCTAGTCATACAGTCATATGAGCCCATTCTCCCTTTTTGTCGTCTGTATTGTGTCATGACCGTTCCATCACATGACTTTGTTTGCAATTGTGCCTTAATTTTCTCAATGCTGCCACTACACATACATGAATCTTGTGTGACTATCTGTCTGAAACCTCAAGGCGGGAAGAGGGTGTAAAACGTTGTATCGCTGTGTGTTTGCTTCAGTTGTATCTTACTCTGGATTTTCAGCTATAAGACAAATGATTTCACAGGCCTCAGCAGGGATCATACAGTACCAGCGGGCAGACAGATTACATGCCCAGTGCTGTAGTGAAATGACTTTGCTGTAATGGTTGATGATGCTTCATAGTTAGGGCTGGCGCAGGTAGCCACGTGCCACTAAATATTTTCAGGGTTTTTTTTCCATGGAAGCTGACGACGATAATTCCTTGTGTGTGGATTTCTTTTCCTCCTGATCAGACGACGAAGCTTCATCTGGCAGATTGAGGCACAGAGCCATTAGCATACTTATGAACTTTCACACTGTCTTAATTCTCAAATTAAACACCTGCCTCGTTCTGCTGCTGAGGTGTTTCTGTGCACCATCTCTCCCTCTCTGTGTTTCATAACTTGCTTCCTCTTCTCCTCTTTCTCTTTCTCGGGTTTTGAACTTCTCTTTGTCCACCCTACTGCCATAAAGGTGCAATGTATATGATGTGGCCATAATTTTAGCTCATGCTAGTTCATTCAAATAATGAGCTAACATGATCAGCAGAATGTGATGAAATGTCAGTCCTGACGTCATGGCAAAGACATACATGTATTGTGTTGCAGGATGATAACCAGCTAGCCCCGGCCGTCCTGTCTCGTAACACCACTTTGTACCTCGAGAGGCGACAGTCCCATAATACACCTCAACCCTCCTCCTGTAGTTTCAGCTGGGACGCAACAGTGCAAACCTTATAGGGGTTGAGAAGAAATAAAATCCAACATTCAGCCTTTTTTTAGCATTTAATGGTGAATTTTTTGCCTAATTTTAAGAATAATTTAATTCCTCTTTCTCAAGCTAAAGAAATAATTCCCTGAAGTTCACAACAAAATGACAAAAGCACAGCATAGTTTCTTTGACTTACATAAAGTATGGCCCCTTGCAACTTTTTAAATATCTGATTCTGACTTTGCTGCATGATTCTGATGAATAAGAAAAAAGCTGATTGGCGCATTTTTACAACATTTCATCAATATCGCTCCCGTTGTCTCATGCTCTTTATGCTGGTTCAATTTCATTGTACACAGGCTGTCAACAATGTCACACTTCTTTCAGTCGACTTGTCACAGATGTCAAATTTCTCTCCAGCACTACCTCAAACATTTATGCCTGCTGCCCCCCATGCGGTTCCCATTACTCTACGGTGACTGTACTAAAATTTGACCAACATTAGCTGACACTGAGGAACAAGAACAATTTGCCAGCTACTAATGATTTGTCAAACGACTGCTCTTGCTTTCTGCTGGAAATATTTTTAAATCTCCAGTCAGGCCGTTGATTTCATTCAAGCCAGCTGACAGAAAAGCACCTCATTCACATTTTATTCTTTGTTTATTGCTTTACAATAGCTATAGTCCACATCCCCATGCTCTCTAGTTTCTCCACCAGGCCTGAAAGCATCATTGTTCCCCCGTCTTTCAACAGTCGCTCCTCCACTCTGAGCTGCCATATAGAGTCCACTCTTTTGAATCATTCTCTATGCTAATGCTGTCTTTCTTTCTCTCCACGGTGTTAAAATCATTACATTTGTCGGCTGTCTATTAGATCCCTGCTAATTAAAGAAAAGGTCACAGAGAGCAGCAGAGATGTCACTGGAAGAAACATGACACATTACTGTACTCAGTGCTGGGATATACTGTATTATACATATACTCCTGGGTGTCCCAAGCCGCTTGTGACCTTTGCAGTAATGCTTACTGTGTATACTACAGAGTCGTAGTGTGCCAGGACACGCCTAAATGCTGTAGTAAGGTTTTGAACCACAATACAATACGGTTTTGTGATGAAAATATGTAACCTATGACTATTGGTGATCCCCTGACGTTCCCTCCAACACCACTAGCAGGTTAA
>NW_024044672.1:0-18642 GCF_014851395.1 Micropterus salmoides
TATGTTAGCCCCTTTACTAACAAAGCTAATCACAAATCGCTGTGAGCTTATACTGAAAGGATTCATGTCATGTTACAGTCCTTTTTATCACACGTAGCAATGCATTAGAAGAGACGATGTTAGCTATGAAGTTTGTCACTATGAAGAAGAAGAAGTCATCTGGTTTATTAGAAGTAACAAGAAATTGGACAAACAGGGGACCACACGTATTATTTAACACAAAAGCCGTTATTTTTCTCTCATTTTCCATGACTGAAACATTGGTCAACTGTTTTGCAGGTTTTCCAGGACACACGTTTACCCTGATTTTGGAGCCTAATGCAGACACAGAAAAGTCAACTGGTAATATGTGAAGTGTTATTTACAGGAGGTGAAAACTTACTGATGAAGAAACTCCCTACAAAGCAAAAGCAAAACATAAATCCAGAAATGACAATCAGGGAACCAGGGGTACACAGATGAGAGAACACCAAGAACTGGAGGCAAAACCTTCAGCTGTGGAAAACAATGAAAAACAGACAACCATTGAAATAAACAAGGGGAATGGAGATAACGAGACCAGTGGCATGTACTACGAATCAAGGTAACTGGCTTATCTAGGTAACTTCAGGAGTAACTTCTTGACGTTGGGTGTAACTTCCCGGTTAACCCGTACTACGAAAGGTGGATAGGTGTTACCCGAGGTTTTGTTGGTGGTTAACTCGAGGTTATCCTGCACGTGGACTACACACCACATCTGTACTCAGTGTTGATGATGAGAAGTAGGGTATTAATCCACACCACTTCATAAAATATGTTTAGATTTCATCCTGACTTGTTCCACTGCGGTTGCAATGAAGTTCTGAACACAACAGCATCACATCAAAACAGCGAGCCCTGCAGCCTCAGGGATTTTAGGGAGGAATCTTAATTAACGAGATAATTTCTTAGATGTAGCTCATCTGTAGTCTATAATTGAATTCACATATTTAGATTTTTACGTGTCCAAAAATAGGGAGCCAGGGTTGGGGTTAATAACCGAGGGGAAAAAAATCATAGATGAAAGTGTGAAACTTACAAGAAGAAAAATCAGAAATTCCCATAAAAAAATCGAAAATCACTCTGGTGTTTTCTTCTGAATACGCCTCTCTAAGGTGCATGATAGTGATTGCGGGCTGAACTCACGAGTATTTCCTCACTGCTAAATCTGATTGCAAAGTTTAAAATAACTTTCCAATGCATGCATGCTAGACAGCAGACTGTGTGTGTGTGTGTGTGTGTGTGAGAGATGTTGCAGTCTTGCAAAGTGAAGTTTCTCTCATAAATGTGTGACTATAATGTCAGAGAATGGACCTTTATGTGCAGTTGTACCTTTACATCTTAATCATATTCACATAAAAGAAGGGCCCATAAAATACATTAGATTATACATAGATTTTAACTACAATAAGAACACTGGGAAGAAGGCTAAAAAATTTACTCCATACGATGCCAACAAGCCTCCCTGGTCTTATCATCCGCCACGATATTAGATTTAGCCGTTAACTTGTCTTTACATTCATAATTCACTACCAATGTGCATTCCTCTGGAGAAATACGGAGCAGGCGCCGTTGCGAAAACACTCTGCCTGCCGAATACATCCCTTTTATGTGTATGCCCACCAACTCCAATTAATCCAATCCACTGCCATGGTACCGTTTAACACCAGTGTAGGCGGTCAGAGTTTGTCAACCCTGAGTTTGCCTGATAACCCTGAGTTAATTCTGAGTAGGTTGAACTCCCTTCATAGTACAGGCCACTGGTGAAAGACATTAGACAATCAGTTAGACACAGGAAGTAAAACAAGACAAAGGGCACTAACAGGTAACACTGAAAACCTAAAACACAGCCAACCCAAAACTGTAAGAGTTCCCTCCTCCTTCTACCCATTACATGGGTGAAATCAGGTAGCTCTGAGAAGCAAAATACACTCTCGTGCACTTGTTTATATCTTTAGTGTTACTGCACTTCAAATCAATTCAGCATATACATAAAACTTAATTTAAACTCATTTAGTACATTCGTTTAGGGCAGATAGGATATAGAATCCCTCCACCATGTTGTGGTTCTTCCCTGGGGTCCCTTTCTGGTTGGAATCCAATGGGCATCCAAATTAAGATACCAGTACAGCCATACCTCAACTACCTCCTTTCAAAGCAAAGGAGCATCTCATCAACTCCTAGCCCCTACAGACCCCCTGCAGTAATTTCAAATCTGCCATACATAATCTCATTCTGTGTCAGTATTGTTTCCCTCTCTTATTATAAATGTTAAATTCTCACCTCAGTCACATCTTTGTTGTTCTGCTTCTGGGATTCGGCTATTACTATTCAGGATAGAAATTAACGCATGGTTGGGTAGCACCATTACCCAACATGAGGCTCTATAAGGTTGCAACAAACAACAAAGAGGTCATTGAAGCCCTTCTGTCCAGAGACCATGCAAGTGGTCTAAAAGACCTCGACCTTTGCGCAACAGTGCTTGCTGTCGAGTTTGCAGACCTAGTCTCAGCAAAACTAGACTTTCAGCTGAATGACATAACCTACTACTCAGACAGCAAGGTGGTTCTGGTGTTTTGTCACAACTAAGCTAATATGTTCAAAGTCTCGTTTCTGTTTTCTACAGTCATTTTATATGTTTTTGTGTCATCTGAGCTAATCCAGTGATAAATGCATTCATCTCGTGTCCTTAGTAGCACAGTGGGTATGTATTGATTGTTTTATTGTGATCTACAATCTCAAGTCAAATATTTTTGGGATGTTACATTCTTACATGTTACAACGTGTAGTAATCTAGGTGATTGGTGCTCATGCATAATCACGTAACAAGGTCATATGACCCGCAGCTAATCAGGAAGTGATAAAAGGTTTGCTAGTCTCAGTAGAGAGTCTTTTGCTTTCCACTGAGTGACCACTGTGCACTCTCCCTCTCGTGCAGGTGACAGCCAGACGAGACAAGTGTCCTGTCCTCCTTGGAGGAGATTGATTGATTGTAATGCCTGTCAGTATTGCAAGCTGTGTGGTGTAGAATTGAATGGTTTCAGTTAATGCTATTCTTTTGCTTTACTCATGTGACTGCTTGTCTGTGTGCTTCTGATGCTTGCTCTACTAATAGCATTTTCTAAACCTCTATTAAACAGCACCTATAGTTTGTCCTTTTTAGTAAAGATTATTTGTATGTTTCAGTCTATAACTCACGTGGCCACCAATCAGCCTTTGTGGATGTAGGGATCTATAGATAATGGTAAACGATATACATGTGTCTATCTGTGAAGCTTAATGAGTTTTAGCCCTGTGATATTTATGTTTTTTATCTATAGCACCGGAATTCTCCCTCCCTCTCTCTTCTGTCTTCCACAGTCACAGATCGGGGCGGTGTACGAGCCAACCTGACCTTTCTACTCTGAGAACTACACTGTTTTTACCAACCAATTTATTATTGGGCTAATTTTACTAAAGTTATTTTAATTGGGATTTTAACAATATACTTTGTAATAAAATTTACTTACTATTGTACAAGGTATGCCTCTTTGTAATTGTTCCTGTTCAGGGTAAATCAGAGTTTGCAACACACAAGCTAATATATCAAGGGTTTAAAGGTTCCTACTGCCTTAACAGGAGGTGGCGTTGTCAGGTCCAAAAAGATGTCCTTTCTACTCTCCAGGCACCACAGTTTGATAGTAGAAATCTTTAAGAAAGAGTTAAAGGTTCAGTGTGTAATATTTCTGAGGATTTGTTGATAGAAATGCAATATAATATCCGCAACGATGTTTTCAGTGGTGTATAAAGACCTTACATAATTAAGTGTTATGTTTCTGTTACCTTAGAATGAGCCATTCATCATGGCATTCTTCTTCTGCTTGTATAATTCCGGTAGTGTAGCTAAATGCTAAACTCCCATTAAAAACGTTGCACTGTTTTACGACAAGCTGAAATTATGGCTGTCAGTACTACTTTGTGTTTCTGTTGTATTTAAAAAAAAATTAAAAAAGACATCTTGGTAAGATTTGCAGATTGCTTATCTAATTAAAAAATGAAAATGCCTTTTTGATACATGAATGCCTTCATGAATTATGTGGTTTATAATGGACTGTGGTGCAGAAACAATGAGGTTTACATTTTCCTGTTATCTGTCAGTGGTCATACTTGATGCACTAGATGTCACTTTGGTGTGTTAGTCCAAATGAGCCAACCCTCCCAAGATATATATTATTAAATTCTGTAATATATTCCTGTAAAATATATTGCAGGAATATGAGACATCATGTAGTACTTCATTTCTTGATGATTAATGAACAAGTAACAATAATATTCAGAAACATATGGTTTTACTGAATGATTATGTAAATATAATTTCTTAATATATCTACGTAAAGAAACCTCATTTCTTGACTGGCAACTCTCTGCTATCTCATAGATGACATCTTTTGTCGTTTCTGTGTTAGCTTTGTAATTCTTGTGATTATTTGTACACATTCAATTTTGTGGTTCTTCAGAATCCTCTTGCAACATGTATAGTGTGCCAGGCCAATGTACACTTTAGCATTTTCACTCATTGCACACTAATATTTAACCTTAGCCTAAAAGGTATACAGCCCTAAATTTGACGAAACGAAAATGAGACCTTTAAAATTTGAACCCCTTAAATTTGTTGTAAACTAAACTGTGCATGGTGCTTATGATAAAATTCCAACAGCAAGAGTAAAAAATATACACGAGTGCAAAACAAAACCCTTCTGTCAATTCATTCAAGCTGAATGTGAGAGGAGACTTCCCATGAGAGCACAGACAGCCACCAAGTGTCATACAGCCACATTTTACTAGCAACACACAAACAATAACTGAATATTGATCATAATCAGCATTCAACAATGAAACATTCTTTGCAGGTTAGTAGAAGCTGAAATTGAGCAGAATTAAACACAAGGTCCGTTTCTGCCTCTTTTAATGCACATTTTCAATTTGCACATAAATCATATGTAATTTTGTTAATTCTTCAATAAGCATATTTTCACCTTTTGGACTTGTGAATTCACTCACAACATGATAAAAATGAATATGTAGGTCTCATTTCAGTCACTCCACAGCCTCTCTAGAGTATGTTGGCCTCACAGGAACCAGGCTGCAGAATCTTAAATGTAACAATTTGAAAAACAGCTTTTTTAAACCAGGGGTAGAACAAGGCATAGATCACGGGGTTTAGAAAGGAGTGTAAATAGAAAAGAGAGAGCCCATACGATGAAGCTGAAGAACTGAGCGTATTGTCACCTGCAAAAGAGACACAGTAATATGGGCAGAAACATATTAGGAACACAACTACAAGAACCCCAAGAGTCCTGGCTGCTTTCAGTTCAGATTTCTTTGTTAGAGTCACAGAACTTTGGAGTGTGACAGCTGTAATATGAGATTGCATGGCATGAGCCTGAGACACAGCTGCAGCAAACACTCTCATATACAGAACTACAATGACAGTGATGGGAACAACAAAAGTAAAAACAAGATCAGCAGCTCCTGCAATATAAGTTATAACAATCACACACTCTCCGTAGCAGGAATCATATCTGTCTGGTTGAGTCATGCCATATTTTACAAAGAGACTGCAGTAGAAAACAGAACAGAACCAACACAGACAAACACAGAGTTTAACTCTTCTCTCAGTAATTCTGGTGGTATAATGCAGAGGGTGACAAATAGCAACATATCTGTCGACTGATATGAGCACTATGTCGCCTATTGAGGCAGAGGGAATGATATACGCTACATACTTATACAGAGAACACATGAGGTCACCAAGAAACCAGCAGGATGTTTTTCTAAGGATTTCTACCGGCATCAGCAGGAGGCCCACGAGAAAGTCTGAGACAGCCAGCGAGAGGAGGAGAATGTTGGTGGGTTTGTGGAGCTGCCTGGAGGGAAAGAGGAAAGTATCATTACACATAGTGAGCAACACAATAGTGGAAAATCGAAAAAGTACTAGCTAAAAGTACATTTCTCTATATTTCTAAAACTACTGAGAAATTGATCTCTGCCTGAAGTGGGAGATTGAGATGATGACAAGCAGGTTGAGAGCCACAGTGAGCACAGAGATGGAGAACACAAGAGTGTGCAGAAATACAGCTTCGGACCGAGGAAGTGTCGGCTTCCTGCAGGAGGTGTTGAGGAGTTGTGGAAGGCAGAGCTCTGCTCCATCATCAACCTCCATCAGACAGTGAGAGGAGGAAAGGAGGAGCTGCAGCTCTGGCAGCTTCTGACCAGAACGTTTTATCATACAGTTGAATTATCTCTTACTGACATTCAGGTTGTCCCTCCTCTCCTTTCGCGCTCAGTCTCTATTGGACACTGATGTCCCTCCTCTCTTCATATCACACCACCATCATCATCAACAACACTGTTTCTCCAATCATCCCTATGTATGACTCCCCCTCTGTTGGCAGTCTGGTAGGTCAGGTTAGGTTATTAGATAAAATGTAAGATATGTATTAATAAAGTTATTAATGTCACTAAACTTATTTAAAAAGATAACGAAGCCCCACCCTGTGATCAGGGACCAATAACCAAAACATGACAACTGTTTCAAAAAGGGGTTTGTCCACTTAACTTGCTTAGTTAAAATATAGTTTTATTAAAGTTAGCACTGATCAATAATCAATAACTTCAGCTGATTAACCGCCCTTTTTTATTACTTTATTTTCAGATTTTCCCATTAGAATCACACAGTAAGTACAAAAAACAAGCAGAAAAAGGCAATCAACCAAGGAGCAGAGTGAAAACGCAGTTAGAGATTGGGGTATCAATGTCATCTTTAGACATGATGTCTAGTTGTGGAATATTTAGGTTACTAAAGAAAATACTGAAATCAATTTCAGTCGGCTTTAGTTTGCTGGAATATAGGTCCTTATAAAAGTCTCTGAAGCAAGTATTTATCTGCTTCAGGTCAGAAATCAATGCACCTGATGTAGATTTAATCTTAAGGATGGCTCTACTAGCTTGCTCTCCCCTAAGCTGACATGCCAATAACTTATCACCGAGTTCAAAATGTTTCTGTTTGAGCTTTAGTAATTGGCTGCTAAAACGTTTATTAAGGATGTTATTATATTCACATTTTAGTTTTAAGATCTTATTGTAATCAAACTGTAAGAGGGAGGACCTATACGTATCCTCAAGTGCTGGAAGCATCTTATCAATTTCCCTAAGGCGACTGTTAAGTTCCCTCTTTTTAGATGATTCAAATTAAATAATGTGGCCCCTTATCACCACCTTAAAAGTTTCCCACAGAGTAGAGGCAGAGACTTCCCCATTATCGTTGGTAGTAAGAAACTCATCTATACAAGCAGTCATATGGTGAGTGAAAGAATGATCATTAAGAAGAAGGGGATTAAATCGCCAGTTGTATCTCTGAATGGGCTGTATAGCTCTAAACTGAAGGGACACAAGACTATGGTCAGAAATGAAGATGTTATGATAAGTGCAATTTGTAACGTTGAGCAGCAATTCAGAAGAAATCAAGAAATAGTCAATCCCAGTATATACGCTTTGTGGACATGAGAATAAAAAGAAAACTCCTTGTCAGTAGGGTGCCGTAGTCGCCAAATGTCAACCATGTTCCTAGCTATTACGTCCCCGCTGTCTAGGGGTAGGAGAGACGTAAACATAAACCAGATGGATTTGGTATGGGTGGAAAGATTATTTATTAAGCAGTCTGATACACACAAAACGGTCAAACAGAAAATGGGCAAGTGGGTGCTGCGTAAAACAAAGAACCAAATATAACAAAAAGAGATCCCTCCTACGTGGGGGATTACTAAACTACTTGAATAAGGATAAACAAAAACCTCTCTAGCCGTTGTTCAGAAGCGGAAAAAAAACACAGGGAGCGCAGCACCCCTAAACCTAGTGTCACTAAACAAGTATTTAACTAACAGGTGTGGGTAATCAGTGAACGAGCTTCCCCTAGCCCAAGTCTGTAGACCACCTACTGGGATCAGCCCAGGTGAGTTACCAACTCTCAGTAACACACAGATCTAACAAACACAGAAGCTGTTTCCACTGAGGATACGCGCACACACAGAGTTCAAGGTTAGGACCAGCGTCAGGGCAAACCACATGGCAAAAGGTAGCTGCCTCGAACCAGCAGCAGACCAGCCTATTTGGGGGGGAAGGCACGAAGGCGGTCCTGCAGGCAGCTTGGCGATTGGAGAAGGGGTGGTGTGCCGCTCCAATCAGAATCGTCGGAGGTGGGAGGCGGGATCAGCCAGGCTTGCCGAAGTCCAGCCAATCCCCCGCCTCACAGTGTAACACATGCAGGGAGAAACACAGGCAGCAGTGACACACAGACGGCTGCCCTCCCCCCATAAAATACAGACTATAAGGTTTGAAATAAAGTCAGACCACTACATAATGCACCTCTCTATAAATCATTCTCACAGCCTAGATAATGCGTCAGCGATCCCATTTTCAGTCCCTTTCTTGTGGCGTATCTCAAGGTTGTAATCCTGTACAATCAGAGCCCAGCACATAAACCGTTGGTTCTGATTGTACATGCGGGGAAGGAACACAAGTGGGTTATGATCCGTGTAAACTACTACTGGCAGAGAACTAGACCCAACGTACACCTCAAAGTGTTGCAAGGCCAACAACAAAGCAAGAGTCTCTTTCTCAATGGTAGAATAATGGAGTTGATGTTTGTTAAACTTCTTGGAGTAATAGCACACTGGACGGTCCACTCTGTCAGTACCACTCTGGAGCAGGACAGCGCCAGCCCCCACTGCACTGGCATCCACCTCTAGCTTAAATGGCTTAGCCAAGTCCGGGGCAGCTAACACAGGGGCATGACACAATAACGCCTTGGCGCTGTCAAACGCCATCTGACACTCTGGGGTCCACACGAAATCAACCTTGGGGCTAAGCAGCTGAGTTAATGGCTGCACTACAGTAGAAAAGTTCCTACAGAAACCTCTGTAATAACCGGCCATGCCTAGAAAAGAGCGAAGTGCCTTACGCGTAGCTGGGACAGGACAGGCACTCACCGCAGCAACCTTAGCCTCGACAGGGCGAACCTGTCCCTGTCCGACCTGTTTTCCCAAGTATGTGACGGTGGCTTTACCAAACTCACATTTGGCTAGATTCAGTGTGAGATTGGCCTGGGCAAGACGGTCAAAAACCTGTGTAAGGAGAAGCAGGTGCTCCTCCCAAGTGTCGGTGTAGAGTACTAGGTTGTCCAAGTACGCGCTACAGTTACTGACACCAGCTAACACAGTGTTTACCAAACGTTGGAACGTGGCGGGCGCATTGCACATACCAAAGGGCATGACGGTATACTGCAGGAAGTGATCGGGAGTAACAAACGCAGAAACATTGGAGGCACGCTCGGTCAACGGGACTTGCCAGTAGCCTTTTAACAGGTCCAATTTACTGACAACACAGGCATTTCCCAAATTGTCGACACAGTGCGGGGCAATGGGTATGAGTCGCGCACTGTGACAGAGTTAACCTTCCTGAAATCTGTGATAAAACGCGGTGAACCATCAGACTTCGCTTCAACTAAACAAGGGGAGCTCCATGGGCTTGAGCTGGGTACAGCTAAACCGTGTTGGAGGAGGTACTGGACTTCTCCCTTCATTAACTCACGCTTTTTTTGGTTAGCACGGTACGGGTGAACTTTAATGGGCTGGGGGTCTGTCAGCTCAACATCATGCTCAACAACATGAGTTCTGGTCGGGATGTCACAAAATAGACACAAGAATTGGTCAACTAGCTGCATTACGTCCTGTTGGGCTGCAGCAGGCAAGTGCTGTAATCGGCAGAGTTTGCAAGGCTTCGGTGTTGAGGAGCCGGGCGCTCGGATGCTCGGATGACGCGGCCGCAGGTCATCAGGATCGGGCGCGGATGCAGGCTCTGTAACAATTACTGCCGCAACAGCGGGGCCGGGCGTAGCGGTTGACGAGATGGACTTATTTCCCTTAACCGGAACTGTATCTCTGTCTCTAGCGTGGTATAGCTTCATCATATTTATATGACAGACCCGGGTTTTCTTCCTCCTCTCGGGAGTACTAATCAGTAATCCAGCCTAGAAGTAACAAATGCATGGACTAGTTTAATGACGAGTAGTACGCTGCTCTGGCATTACGGAGGGCCTTCCTATAAGTTTTAAGACTATCTTGCCAAATTAAACGAGAATTTTCCACTTTGGTGGAACGCCAATTCCCCTCAAGTTTCCGCGATATTTGCTTTAATTTGCGAGTTTTAGTATTATACCATGGAGCTAACCGTCTTTGTTTTAGTATTTTCTTTTTAGAGGGGCTACAGAGTCGAGTGTCATTCGCAGCGAGCCTGCAGCACTATCAACAAGATGATTGATTTGGGAAGGACTGAAACTAGCATAGGAGTCCTCCATTACTTTGTGACTAGATAATGTATTTAGAGCTGATGGAATCGCATCCTTAAATTTAGCTATAGCACTATCAGACAGACATCTTGTATAGAAATTTTTGCCCAATGGCGAGTAGTTCAGCAATACAAACTCAAAAGTTATCAAACAGTGGTCGGACAAAGAGGGATTCTGTGGGAACACCACTAAATGTTCAATTTCAATACCATACACCAAAACAAGGTCGAGGGTGTGGTTAAAACAGTGAGTCGGTTCATGAACACTCTGAGAGAAGCCAATGGAATCTAACAAAGAGATAAATGCAGTACTAAAGCTGTCATTCTCAACGTCCACATGAATATTAAAATCCCCTACAATAATAACTTTGTCCGTTTTAAGGACTAAAGTTGACAAAAACTCTGCAAATTCAGATAAGAATTCAGAATACGGACCAGGTGCTCGGTAAACTATAACGAAGAGAATTGGTTGCAGTGATTTCCAACTTGGGTGCGAAAGACTAAGAACAAGACTTTCAAATGAGTTATAGTTTGGTTTAGGTTTAGAGCTGATTAGTAGGCTAGAGTCGAAGATAGCTGCAACTCCACCTCCTCGGCCTGTGCCTCGAGGAATGTGAGTATTAATATGACTGGGAGGGGTGGATTCATTTGGGCTAACATATTCTCCATCACCCAGCCAGGTTTCAGTAAGACAAAATAAATCAATATCATAATCTGATATTAGTTCATTTACTAGTACACCTTTAGAAGAGAGTGATCTGATGTTTAAGAGTCCACATTTAACTCTATTCATTTGCACTATTGCTCTTGTGGTTTTAATTTTTATGAGGTTTTTATGCACAGCTCCTCTTCTGTTTACCTTTTTAAATAATTTCGATGGTCGGGGGGGAAGACACCGTCACTATAGGATTTTCACTAAGTAACTCCTGAAATGGAGGAGCAGAGAAGTGTGTTGGACTGCGACTCTGCGTAGGGTTTTGGGTGGGTAACTGCTGAAAAAGAAGGGCAGAGAAGTGTGTTAAACTGTGACTCTGCCTCCTGGTCTCAACTCTGGGTTGTCATGGATTTGGTCCACTAATAAACTTGGCCAGATTTCTAGAAATGAGAGCTGCTCCTTCCCAAGTGGGATGGATGCCGTCTCTCCGGATCAGACCAGGTCTTCCCCAGAAAGTCTGCCAATGATCAACAAAGCCCACATCGTTTGCTGGACACCACCTCGACAACCAGCGGCGGAATGACGACATGCGACTATACATGTCATCACTGGTCAGATTTGGCAGGGGTCCAGAGAAAACTACGGTGTCCGACATTGTTTTTGCATATGTACACACCGACTCAACATTAATCTTAGTGACCTCCGATTGGCGTAACCGGGAGTCATTACCGCCGACGTGAATAACAATCTTACTGTATTTACGTTTATCCTTAGCCAGCAGTTTCAAATAAGACTCAATGTCGCCCGCTCTGGCCCCAGGGATGCACTTAACTATGACCGCTGGCTTCGCTAAATTCACGTTTCTCAAAATGGAGCTGCCAATGATCAGAGTTGGTTTCTCAGCGGGTGTGTCGCTGAGTGGGGAAAATCTGTTAGAAACGTGAACAGGTTGATGGTGCCCCGTGGACTTTGAATGCTTATGACTATTCCTCCTTCGGACAGTCACCCAGCCCCCCCTTCCTGGCTGCACAAGAGATCCCGGGGGACGGCTACCACAGGCTAACTCAGGCCGTTCTGCACCGACTACCGGGGACTGGCTAGCTACAGTAGCTAAAGACTGATCTACCAAGGTGCGGAGCCGGACTTCTAAATCACTGAGCCTCGCCTCCATGTCTATAAATAAACTACACTTATTACACGTACCATTACCGCTAAAGGAGGCAGAGGAGTAACTGAACATCTGACACACCGAGCAGGAGAAAGTAGGAGAGAGAGAGGGAGAAGGAGAAGCCATCGCTAGCTGCTAAGCTAAAGTCGCTAACAGCTAAGCTAAAGTACTGTAGCGTCAGCTACCAAAACTTTAGAACAACTATGAGATTGAACAGCAGTCACTAAAAGATGGAAAGAACTGTGAGTGCTTAGGCAAAATTACTGTAATGAATAAGTGTTTAGCGAACAGTTGGCCGCTGTAATCAAACAAATGTAACTGTTATTTAGCGAGAGCAGCACAACACGGCACCAACACACAAGCACCGGAAACGGAAATGAGTCGACACGCTTACCGCAATACGTCAGCAGTACGTCAGTCAATTCAATTCAATTCAATTCAATTTTATTTATATAGCGCCAAATCACAACAACAGTTATCTCACAGCGCTTTTCATAAAGGAGCAGGTCTAGACCGTACTCTGTGATGATATTTACAGAAGCCCAACAGTTCCCACCAAGAGCAAGCACTAGGCGACAGAGGCAAGGAAAAACTTCCTTTTAAGAGGCAGAAACCTCGAGCAGAACCATGGCTCAGGGTGGGCGGCCATCTGCCTCGACCGGTTGGGGTGAGAGAGAGAGAGAGAGAGAAAGAGAGAGAGAAGAGAGTGAAAGAGAGAGAGAGAGAGAAAGAGAGAGAGAGAGAGAGAGAGAGGGATGTAAGGAGAGAGAGAGGGGAGGGAGGCAGCCTACACAATATACACACAGAGGTACAGACAGCGAAGGTAATGTTGCTATAAACTAAATGAAAAATGGTACAGATATTTATAATAGTGTTAATGGTAACCATCGTAATGTTAATGATTATAATAACAATAAGACTAGCAACAATAGTCGTTGCAGTAGAGGGTGTCGAGCAGGAACACGGGGGCAGCAGGCGACCCGCAGCCACAGATCCAGACTCCACAGCTCCAGAGCCAGAAAACCTGCAGGAAGTGATAGGAGGAGAGAGGAGAGGGACGAGGAAGCACAAGACTACCAGAAAGGGGAGAAGTTGTGTTAGTAACATGCAATAATGGGATAAGGTTGCATACAGAGGGAGAGAAAGTAGAGGAGAGAGGAGCTCAGTTCATCATGGGAAATCCCCCGGCAGTCTAGGCCTATAGCAGCATAACTAAGGGATGGTTCAGGACTACCTGAAGCCAGTCAGACATCCATATCTAAGAAATAAATGACCTTTTCCCTACTTGCTCTGTTGTCGTCACTTACCACTTTTGCGAAACACGGTTTTAGTGTTGGGTCAGCTCTCTGCTCAGCAGCAAGGCGCTCACGGGTGACTGGCAGACAATCAGAACCTAGGGGCTTTTCTGCCCCAGCCTCCTCAGACTGAGGTCCCCTGTCAGGCTTCTCCACCACCTCCTTCGGGTCAGGCACACCTGTGAAAGCTGGCATGAGGACACGGTCACATAAGTTAATGTCAAGGCTTTCATTCTCACTCATACGGGCTTGTGCACGGGTGATCACACAGGCGGGGAACACTTTAACCAAATCAGTATTATCAAGGAGCGTTACATTACCCGGCGGCGAGTTCAGGACCTCTAGTGTAGGGGTAACCTTGCCTCCAGCAATGTCATTACCCATCAGGAGTACTACACCCTGGACAGGTAGCTCAGGACACACCGCTACTGGGAAGAACCCAGTAATTAAATCGGACTGTACATGTATCTGGTGCACCGGCCGGGGAACATATCCCATTTCGATGCCACGTAATACGGAACCAAAACCACAGGCTGTTTGATCAGTGAAAGGCAAGGCTGAGGCTAAAATCACTGACTGAGAACAAGCTGTGTCTCGTAATACTTTAACTAGGCGCTGGTCAGCAGGTAACCCGGTAAGTGAAATACATGCCTCAAAAACAAAAGGCTTAAAGCAGGCATCTACATCTGTACACTCATTTATATGACTAAGCGGGTGGGCCTCTGCTTTGATCAAACCGACACCCTTAGGCCAGGAAACTCTAGGAGATTGCTCCTTACGTTTCAATGTGTAGCAGTTAGCGATTACATGTCCGCTCTGATGGCAGTAGTAACACTTACGATCATCCTTCTTAGCTTGTGTTGCTTTGGGTGAGCTAAGCGCCGGTGAGGGTGGAGTGTGGCGGATACTGCGAGGTTTACCACCTGCTACCGTGGAGAAAACAGTCTTATGCGTAAGCACATACTCATCAGCTAAGGTAGCAGCTGCTGTAAGTGTCTGCACCTTTTGCTCATTTAGGTACATCACCACACTGTCAGGGAGACACTTCTTAAAATCCTCCAGAAGCATTAGCTCCCTGAGTGAACTAACATCAGTAACCTGACTGGCAGCAGTCCATTTGTCAAACAATACGCCTTTCTCCCTAGCAAACTCAACATACATCTGGCCCTGCTCTCTTTTATGCTCCCGAAATCTCTGTCAGTACGCTTCAGGGACCAACTCATAAATGCGCAAAATGGCTGTCTTCACTTTGTCATAGTTCACGCTGTCCTCCAGAGGTAATGCGGCGATGGCTTCCTGAGCTTTACTTTGGAGCTTGCACTGGAGCAGGAGAGCCCAGACTCCAGGCGGCCACTGTAATGCGGCAGCAATGCGCTCAAAAACGCATAAATAGGAATCCACTTCAGTCTCACGGAAGGTCGGGACCAAAGCTATATGCTTACCCACATCAAAATTAATTTTAGCTGAATCAATAGCTGTATCAGAGGAGGGAGAGGGTTGTGGCCTACCTGAGGCAGACAGTGGAACCTGCTCCACCTTGGAGTTTGAGCTCAAGCTTCCGCAGTCTCACAGCCTTGTCAACCTCCATTTCTAGCTCCAGCCTCCTAACATCCAGCTTAAGCTGCAAGTGCTGTTGCCGTTCCCTCTCCTGTGCGTCAAGTTGGAGACGGGCGAGTCGGACTTTCATCCGGGCCTCATCCCTGGAACGAGCACTGCTGCTGGGTGGAGATGGATCGTAGCGTGGCAGTGTGAACGGCGTCTTCATCTGCTCACCTGCCTCGCCGTCCCTCCCCAAATCAGGCTGGGCTTGGCGGCCAGGCACATCCTCTACCTCTGTAGGGATGTCTGCGGGAAGTGTCACTCCCACAGGTTGCTGAGCCTGCTCAGGTAACACAATCTCCCCCTGATCTATCAAGCCATCAATAACCCGGATCCGGAGATCCTTTTTCAATAAAGTTTTGGCAACCGTGATTCCAAAATGGGTGGCTATACGAATTAAGTCATCTTTACGACAACTGCTAATTTTCTCAAGGGTCGGGTTGACTATAAACGAGTCCAAATCAAAGCACAGTGGAGTCTAAATAGCACTTAAAATCACCTCCAGTAATGAATTGGGGCCGGAGGCTATAAGGTCAAAAACTTTACGAAAGAAACCAGGGTTGTCCATATTGGGGCCATAAATATTAAGCATTGTCACTGGAAAGGAGTTTATGGGCCCAGACATCATTAAGTATCTGCCATAAGGGTCTGCTGTCATAGAGTCAAGGTGAAATGTAATGTTTTTAAAGAATAGCAACCCCCCTGGCCTCGGCCTAGTAGAGTAAAAGCTGCTTGAAAAACCTGAGAAATCCAAATCGCTCTCAACCTACACTGCTCATTTGTACCAATGTGTGTTTCTTTGTGTTGATTTGAGATGTGAGAAGACACAACCTCTTTTAATAACATGACAGAGGCCCTTCACATTCAGTGAGACTAATGTTAAGTTGTTAATGATGCTGCTATGTGCAAGACTTTCAGGCGCTGGACAGTATTCTGGCATGCCTCCCAGAAATTACTTTGTCTCACCCAGTGTGGAAAAAACCTTGACGCGGCCCCAGTGCTTGATGTGGAGCTTTGCAGGAATGAGCAGCTCCTTTTCCCGATAAAAATGGACCCACGCGATAATGGCGCGGGGCTTGGATCCCTCCGGAGGTGGCGGTCACAGGGTCCGGTGTGCCCGATCAATAATCACCGGAGCGAGTAAGTGTTTCTAAACTTTTATGTGTTTCATGTCGCGTTAATGTGTTGCTGTGTGTATTTCTAAGGTTAGTTGGTGTTGTTAGGTGTGTGTTTGTTTGATGATGTCATTTTTTCTGTAGTGGATGAAGAAGTCAGTTTTTTCAGGTAATTTGATGTTTTTATTTGCGTGGGTGTTTTCATTTCTCTAAATATCAACCGTTTGATTCTCTGACTTATTGAATGTTCTTATGTTAGTGAATCAGTGATGTTTTATTAAAGTGGGTTTAAAAAGTCAAAGTCCTTCTCTCTCGCTCTCTCTGGTAGGGTATAGAGGAGAAGGTTGTGCCGATTGTCCAGGTGGAAATGGCTGCTACCGCAGTTGTCCTACAGGGGGAGAGTTCTGGTGGCCAACAACCTGGTGGCCTCATCTCTATAGGTGCATTCGAGATGACGGTGGCTGACTTTCGCCGACTTCATAGTCTAACGTGAGCTGCAGGTGACTGCAGGGGCGGGGTATAAAAACGGCAGCGTAAAGTTGATGTTGACTGGTCTTCTCTCAGCATGCCTCAGGGTCGCCTTTGCTTTTTATAAACTCACAGACAATCTGGGCACTTTCTTATCCACGTGGGGCTTAAAACAGTGTTGTGTTCAATAGAATGGAACTTTAATACTTAACATATGAAGTGAAGTGTTGTGGGGACAGCCCAGCTGACGGTGAGTGTCCTGGTTTTACTTTTTTTCTCACTTTATTTCACCCATTGTTTTGCACTGCCCCTCAATAAAACCTCCTTCCCTCTGAGTGTTGCGTTTGGGTCCTTTCTGTCCCGTCTCCTAACATGAAGGTGTTCAGTTTAACTTTTTAACCTGCATTTTATTGACGCATTTTTATTTTTACTTTTTTGGCCAAGATACTGACGTGTTTTTTCTTTGTAAAAGGTGTTTGTTTTTTCTTAATTTTGTTTAAAAGATGAAATAAAGTGTTTTTTAAAATCTCTCTCCTCCTCCTTGCCTCTGTCCTACTACCTAACCCCATCCCATATCTCCAAACTCAAACAACGGCAACTCAAACATACATTACTTTGTATTATACTTGTTGTACAGTCCACAGACGATGGGTTGTACAACGGTCAATTAGAGAATTCCAAAGTGTTGGGGACCTAGAGGGGCATTTGGCTTATTTAGCGGATCGGGAAAAGGGTGATATTTGTCACCTTATTCATTGTCATGCTTCTCTGTTCGTTGATAAACCCACACAAACCATACTTTTACAGCACGATGTAGATGTTGGTGATCATGAACCTATTAAACAGTATGCATATCGCGTCAACCCGGTAAAGCGAGTTACAATGCAAAGGAGGTTGCATATCTCTTGGAAATGGCTTTTGGTCCCTAGCTCCAGTCCATGGAGCTCACCGTCGCTTCTTGTTCCAAAGTCTGACCAAGCCCCATGTTTTTGTAATGATTACCGCAGGGTGAACACCATTACCAAACCTGACTCTTCCCTCTGCCTCGGATGGATGATTGTTTAGATTGTGTGGGATCAGCAAAGTATGTCACAAATTTGGATATGTTGAAAGGTTATTGGCAAGTGCTTCTTTCACTGTGTGCAAGTGATATTTCAGCTTTCATCACCCCTGACAATTTCCTTCATGCCTTTTGGGTTAAGAAATGCCCCTGCCACCTTCCAACGGTTGATGAGTATAGTTTCTTCAGGTGTCAACAATTGTGAAGCATATATAGATGATATTGTAGTCTTTCTTCCACTTGGTCTAATCACTTAGACATTCTACAGGACGATGGCCTCCTTGACCCTTAACCTGGCGAAATGTGAGTTTGGAAAGGCGGTGGTCACCTATTTAGGGAAACAAGTGTATACCCAGGTGCGCGGTATTTATTTTCCTTTGTTGTAGGATTAATTATTGGGATGGAGAAAGGTTTTGTTTGTTATTTTGGCCTAGTTTTCTATACGATCTGTGAATAAATCTAACATTAACTGACAGAATCCGTTGCACTTTGATGATTTATGGGGAGTGGGGAAAAGAGAGGAGACATCATGTTGCGCTCAGGTTTCCCCTTGGCCGGGTGTAACATACATGTTCTACATCTTCCTTGGACCTACATTCCAAACATTCATCCAATTGACTTTTGCCCATGAAAACAGTGTTTTATTTAGCCCTGTGTGATCAAACCTTAGCCTGGTTAAAACGCTCTCCTCTTCTGTTACTTCTATCCACACCCTGAGCATTAATAGATTTTTGCAAGCTGTAATATTTCCTTCCACTTTTATCCCCATCCCACCTGTCCTGCCATTTCTTCATCATTTCTTGTTGATTATCGTCTTAGCTTCTCATTTTCCAAGGGGTGTTGATTTGTTAGCTATTTTGTCTGCTCGCTCATTCCCTTTT
>NW_024044673.1:0-3265 GCF_014851395.1 Micropterus salmoides
CCGGAGCTTCACAGCTGAACTCTTCAGCTGATGTTTTCTTGTTTGGGACGTTTAGTTTTGCGGATCTTCCTCTGGGTGTGAACATGACGGAGCTTCCTCACAGCAGCCTGAGCAGCCCGAGTGCTGAGCCGAGGAGCCTGCAGCTGTGCGAGCGGGAAGGTCAGTGTGTGTGTGTGTGTGAGACTTTAACGCAGCCGAGGTCGACGTGTGTTGGACACCGTTGGTGCACGTACGTCAGGTGACGCGCTCCGACTTTCCAACAAGACAACTCTTACAGATGTTCTGATTTTAACGAGCCGGCCACCTTTCACCTTTTCACTCCAGTAGGGGTCACCAGGGGGCCCTGCCCGACATCTGTAAGCCGGGATGAGCTTCATGCCTGCGTGCTTACTGAGGATCAGCAGGTGTAGAAGATGGATGCTTTTCATCCCAAATACTAAATAACACTTCATCAAACACTGTGAACCAGCTGAAGGCTTCCCGTCTTTTTCTCCTTTGAGCGACGCAGAGAAGATTCTTGTTATAAAAACCCACAGAGATTAAAATCACTGAGCAGAGCAGGTGGTGTTAAAATCACAGCATCGGACAGACAGCCGGTCTGAATGGAGCTAAAACCCACTGTGGGTAGAAACTGAGCTAAAACAACATAAACTCACTGAAGTAACATAAGTTTAAAGATCATAAAGGAGGAGTTCTATAAAACCTGGTCGCTTCCTCAGCTGACACACTGCCAGCCTGCAGCATCAGGGGCCCCTGGGTTCCTCAGTGGCAAAGATGAAGTTAGTAGACGCAACAAGAGAAATGATAAAATGGAAAAGGGAATAAAAGGGTAACATGCTGCTCACGCAGTAAAGACCCTGCAGGAACCCGTCGTGGTCCGTTCTGAGTCTGCTGTTGAACGTCGTTGAAGCGGTGACGGAGGCGTTCAGGGGAAGCACTCGCTCTGCTGGTCCTGTTGTTCAGAAGAATCCTGCAGCTGCTGTCACATGACTCCAAAAACTCAGTTAGTCTGAAGAGGAAAGTGAAACAGACGAGATCACAGTTAGTCACAGCATGGCTTCCAGACAAGAGGACCTGACTCGGTCCACTAGACCACTCCGGATCCAGAGAACCAGAGCAGGGAATCCACAACACATTCTTTCTGTATTAGTTCATTTTAATTACATCTTTAAAGAGACTATAATGGAGCTGACAGCGTGTCCGAGTCTCTGGTAGAGAATCATCAGCTGAATCTTACAGTGACTCTGTAAAAAGACGCTCAGACTCAGAGAGCAGCTGGTGAACATCGTGGAGCGTTTATAAAACTCCATTACAAGATTTTATATTCAAAATGCACTTCAATATTACAGACACACCTACGTGTAGGCTGTAGTTCACTGCTGCCTCCTGTCTGGTCTCACCTGTTCCTGCAACAACACAGACTTGTTCTAACAACACGTGTCAGCGTCTCAGTCTGGACATTAGAGGTAAAGATATCAGGTGACGGCATGTAAATGCAGCTGATTTGGCTGCTGACAGGTGAGGTTTGGCAGCTCTGATTTGAATATAGATGTAAATGAGGCTACAGAGCAGAGCGAGGCCGCAGGTACACAGGAAGTCATTCACCCTGAGCTGCTCCAGTGGAACTACCAAAATAAAGTTAGAACTTGCACCCTAAGACTAAACAACTACAGAAATGCTCTTTAAGAATCAACACATAATATTAATGATAATAATGAAACAAAACCAGCCGCATGAACCTGAGGGCCACTGATCTCAGAAAAACGGAGGGAGGTCCTCAGGAATGTGTTTCAAGCGGGCAGGTTGCTACCAGCCGTGTCTCCGCACGCTATGGGAATATGCATTACAAACGGACGCCAAGGGGTCAGCATTAATCTGTCTCACCGGTCGGAGTAGGAGTAGCCACAACCCAACCAAATCAAAGGCTGCGATCCTCACAAGGGGACAAGCAAAACACCACGACACAGCTTAACAAAAGTACGAGCTCTCTCTTCCAGTGGAAAACATGACGAGCCCCGACGTCGGAAGCCACAAACTCACAGTAATCACAAGTCTAACCAAACAAGTCCTCACGCCCTGCCAAAACCAGCCTTCACCCAGGATTTGCTCCGAAAATAAAAAAGGCAAAACAAGAAACGAGTGTCCGATGGAAAAGCTGGACACTCCTATCTAACCTGAGGAAGCTGTTAACACGAGACAACAAAACTCAGCGCGTTAGCCACCAGAGAGAACATTAAAGAAACACTAACACAGACACAATAAAGCTGGCCCCCAGTTTCTACAGGACCTGCCCCCAAATTTGTTACGTCGTACTCCCCACAACTCGTCCCCCATCTGTGGGACTTGGGACTCGTCCCCCTTGGGAGGGAGAGCGGGTTGGTTATAAAGTGTTCTCACGGTTAAAAAAAAGATTTCTTTGCTTAAATGTGGTTGTTACTGATGATCCTGGTCTCCGGCACAGATGCATGTCTTTAGCAGTTACTCAGGTATTTGTTCATGCACAAGAACTGTTGTATCAAAAGGGGAAGGGGCCCCGCTGAGACTGCAGGGCCCTGAGCTTCATACTACAGAGTGTCACATTCAATCCATCAGTTAGTGTTTGTGTTTTGTTCTTCATCCTCTGATGAAATGAAGCAGCTTTGGGTTTGAGGTGATAAACAAGCAGACTTCATTTGTTGGGCTGGTTTACAGCCCCGTGTTTAAGGCCAACAGTCTGCCTTGGTGTTAATAATTTCAGTCTAAATGAAAATCTTTATGGTGATAGCAGGTGGGTCAGAGAGGCGGGCAGGTGAAGCGTTTCTCAGCATCTCCTGCTGTTTGTCAGGAACTCGACGTGGCACCAGCTCCAGTCTGGTGAATCACCTTCCCATGGTGAGTGAATAGATGCTTCGCCTCCTCCATTCACTGACAGGATGGAGGGAGGAGGAGGAGGAGGGAGGAAGGAGGGTCAGCGGAAACTCTCTTTTCTCTCAGGGTTTCCCCGTTTGTTGGCTATTAGACCGGACAGAGTGGGGGTGTCCAAACAGCGGCCCGTGGGTCCCGTGCGACCCAACGGCATCCCGTCCTGTGAGAGGGATCCGTCCTCTGCCGCTCTTCCAGAGGTTTCTAACATGTGTTCTTCTTTGTGGGGGGAAGTTTTCCTCAGTTTGTTCCTTCCTGGGTGTCGCATGCTGTACAGGCTGTGAAGTGCAGTTTTAAATAAAATGGCTCGCTGGTTATTTCAAAATTAAACCTACATTTGCGTGGACTGCTTCGTCAGTCTCAC
>NW_024044674.1:0-6331 GCF_014851395.1 Micropterus salmoides
CCGCCGTCCTCCACTCTGTGATGTTGACGGACTGTAGACCGGCCGGACCGAACGAACACAGGCCTGACAGGACGAGAACGGAAACACGGCGTTTAAATTAGACTCTGGATGACCTCCAGTCTCCCTCAGTTTCTAACAAGTTAAACAACTGCTGACTGAAGAGGAAATCAGATTGTAGCGTGGATGGAGACGGACAGGCTGATGCGTTACAGGTGTGTGTTCAGCTAATTCCAATAAAGGAAATATGAGATGATCAGTGTGACTTGAGTGTAAGAAAACTAAACACCTGGTGGAGTTTAGGTTAAAATAAAAGGCGTGAGGCAGTCGGACCGATAAATGACAGACTGTGTGCAGAAACCTACTGAAGAGGAGCAGCAGAGGGAGGAGAACCAGGAGGAGCGTGAGGGGAGACCTGCAGGAGAACCAACAACATGTCCGATTAAAGAGCAGCAGCAGCTTGAGCCTCAGTTTGGTTAGACAAAATAAATCGTCTGCACTCTGAAGGTCGAACCGGAGCCGCGACACTTTGCCTTCTGCAGCTGAAACATTTACAGGACGCTGTGCAACCTTCAGCACATTACTTCTACTCTGCATGTTCAAATACGTGTCAGCGCTGAAGCACAGGAGAAGTTTTCTGTAATCCAGGCTCAATGCAGCAGGACGGACGTCTGTGTTTCTAAGCTGGATACGTTAGACTTCTTCCTCTGCTGTGACAGTGAACACATCACACGGGGCTGCAGGAAATCTGTGCTACTTTAATAGATAATGACACCAAGGACCTCTCTGTATCCGTGATGTGCAACAGCAGCTCGTCTTAACTACAGACCGCCGGCTTCAACCAAAATAAAACTATTGTAAAAACTTGCCGAGTGCGGAGGAAGCCTGCGGTCATGGGATGCCATCGTCCGTTGAGCCACCTGTACGCAACCACTGCCGTCTTACCTAAACACACAAACACACAGTTTAAATATCCCTTTACGTGATGAGACGAGTGACTGAAGCCTTTCAGCAGCGGAGCAGGAGGCTGCAGGTCAGCAAGCAGGAAGGAGAAACTGTTAGTTAAACAGGAGGAGGCAGGACACCCAGAGAGCAAACACAAGACGCACAGAGTTCACTTTCAGTTTTTAATTACCACCTTTGTTTCATCATTTCCTCATTCGGTCTGAGTGAACTGAAGTGAGCTGCGTGGTTTCAGTTTCCTCACCGCAGCTGTTCCGGCTTTCTGCTTTTAAACGACAGTTTGTTGACTCCGAGTGAGGAGTCTTCCCAAGCGACGCAAATATCAAGAAGAAAAACGATCTCTCCGGCTCCGTTTGACAGAGTCAAAGGTCCAGTTTGAGCCCTGAGATGCTTAAATCGTCTGTAAATGAAAAGCTGTGACTCGCTGCGCTTGTGCGTCTTGTGATTATTGGACATGATTAAAAAAAAAAAAAAAAACAATCCCCTGCAGAAGACAACAGGAACAACAGAAGAAGAAGCGGCACACCGAGCGTCATCTCATCTACCCACTTCAGAAGAGAAACATCAAACACAAACATGCTGCGAATCAGAAGAAGAGCAGGAGTCAGTCGGGGGGGGGGCTTCAGTAAAATAAAGACGTGACACGGCGTTAACCTGCAGAGCGTGCGGCGCTCCGAGAAGCTGAACATATTTCTTTGGTCAGAGGCCAAACGGCTGCAGCTGCCCTGAGAGTCAGCCGCCAGAGACACGAAGCTGAGGAGGCAAAGAGGAAATAAGATGACGGGCAGGTTATAAAATCCTCAAACTGTTCATGAGAAGAAGGTGGTGCAGGATATTAAAAGCTGTTCCACGGTTCGATTCCCGACAGCTGAACTGAATCAGACCGTCTCTATTTTCCATCTGCAGCTTCACATTTTTATTTAGCTTCTTAGTTTCTGTTCGTGCTAGAAATGAACGCCGCCTCTGCAGACCGAGCCCGACTCATTTACGTCCCTTGTGCTGGTCCTTCATGTTTAAACATCTACCAATTAAAACAGGTGTGAGCTCAGACAGCCTGCATGTTACTCATCATTCCTTCAGCTTGTACAGCTAGTTTGTTTCTATCTATCTATATCTACGGGTTTTATCGCAGGCAGGTTAAGTTTGAGAGGCTGGATTCACCGTCGGCAGCTGGCAGCTTGGTCGTCACTTTAAAAAACTAAAACATTTAACAAAAGGCTCCAAACATTTTTCTAAATTACCTCAATGAAGGAACTAAAAGAAATGAAACCAGTTTGCTGAACTGTTTTAATGGGCCCAGACTTCTTTTAGAGGGAAAACATCTGATGTTGTTCTGCGATAGATGAATTACGGATGATGTTTTTGGTCTAATATTAGTCCTGCACTGAAGGAATACGACTGTGAAACTAATATTTACATTTCATCCAAACAACAAGTGGAAAATGTGTTTCTGCAGGTCGTTCGTTAGATTCATTAGTTAACCTGTAAAGACGGCGGCGCTCCACATCAGCCCCAACAAACAGGAAGCCACTGAGGACCACGAGGCCGAGGCGAGGAGACGGCGTCGTCCGTGTCCGAGCGCCTTTTCCCCTCACAGTCGTCACCTGTTGGCGTCAGCAGGCATGAGGTGCGTTTAACTGACAGACACAAAGCGGGAAACAACATGACGCACTCAGAGTCAGTCTGCTTCATGAAATCAGGGGCAGAGATGAAGTTGACCAGCTGTTCCAGGCCTCCACTGCTTCCTCTCCATTTTCAGTGAAGTCATTACGTGTCGCTGCAGACGTTTCAAAGAGGATCAGTCCAGTGTTACTTTCAAATTGAAACAGACCGTTACTTGTTGTAACGGTCTGTTTCAATTTGATCTTTAAGTATTGCCATTATATTTGAACCACCACTAACTGAATATCCTACCTACACTGCGACACGACCAACAAGTTTGCCTACTAACAAATCCCAACATGACTCAGATGCAGTCTGACTTCTGTTCTCGATGCAAATCTTTAAAACCACCTCACAGGTGTAAAGATTCCTGTTTCAGGGGCTCAGATATTTCCTGAAGCGGCTGCTCTCTGTAGCTTCTGAACAAACAGGAGGAAACAGAGAAACTACTGGGGACTACTTTCAGCAGCGGAGTAATCCACATGTGGTGCGAGGGACCTGGAGGACTATAGAAATGAACTTACTAATAAAAAGGCCAAGCATTCATTAAAATACTCAGCTGTACAGTGTCTGAGTTTCTCACTGCGTCTCTCCTGGTGTCCTTTAATACAACAACATGCGCTTCGATCTGGACTTTGTCGACTTCGAGAAGCCTCAACGCTTAAACACACACACACACACATCTCAAGAAACGTGACTATGGTGGGAAAGTTCACGGCGAGAGATTAAAGGCTCAGGAAACCTGCGCAGGCTCTTCTCAGGTCCACGTTTCTCTTTTAGAAAGAAACATTTTGAGGTCCTGGAGTTTTGATTTCCATGAGCTGCAAACCGTGTTGAAATGTTTCACTTTATGTGGAATCAATCTAAACATCTGGAAGTTTCACATTTTGAATTCAACTATGGAAGAATATAAACTTTCCCACGATTTTCTATTTTTACAGAACTGCAAGAATCAAGTACATCAACTTCTTCAAAGAGCTACATTATTATTTAAACCCGTGTCCTGACTCCCGCCGCCCCGTGTGGCCACGAGGAAGCGTGAGCGTGTTCTGTAGTAACTCACACAGAGATCCGCTGGGTTGAAGCTCCTTCTGGTTCGTGCTGGACTCCCTGAGGTTCATGACTCCACAGCGACCGGATCGACCTGCAACAGGAGAGGAAACACGGTCAGGACTCACCGGCGGGCCGACGCCCCACCAGGTCCACGTCCTCGGAGCTGAGCAGGCAGGGAGCAGGACGGATTTGCATTTCACCACGGCAACAGCCAAAGTGACGCGCCGCGGTCCATTTGTTTGGGAGGGACACAGGTGAGGGAGGGGGGCGGTCAGGACAGAGCACCAGATCCTTAGTGAGGAAACCAGAGAACCCTTTGTGAACATAACACCACAGAACCACAGCGTAAACAAAGGACACATGGACCCCCGAAGTTCACCTTGGAAAAAAGAAGTAGTTTGTGTTTTGTTCTAGTGGCCTTTGAGAACGTTCAGTGGACACAGATTCAGATTCTGGAGATTTTTCAAGTCCTTCGTGAGGTTCTAGCGGCCCTATAAGAGGCTCCTGTGCCAAGTGGGGAGGTTCTAGCGGTCCTATAAGAGCCTCCTGTGCCAAGTGGGGAGGTTCTAGCGGCCCTATAAGAGCCTCCTGTGCCAAGTGGGGAGGTTCTAGCGGCCCTATAAGAGCCTCCTGTGCCAAGTGGGGAGGTTCTAGCGGCCCTATAAGAGCCTCCTGTGCCAAGTGGGGAGGTTCTAGCGGCCCTATAAGAGCCTCCTGTGCCAAGTGGGGAGGTTCTAGCGGCCCTATAAGAGCTCTTGTGCCACGTGGGGAGGTTCTAGCGGCCCTATAAGAGCCTCCTGTGCCACGTGGGGAGGTTCTAGCGGCCCTATAAGAGCCTCCTGTGCCACGTGGGGAGGTTCTAGCGGCCCTATAAGAGCCTCCTGTGCCACGTGGGGAGGTTCTAGCGGCCCTAAAAGAAGCTCCTGTGCCACGTGGGGAGGTTCTAGCGCCCTATAAGAGCCTCCTGTGCCAAGTGGGGAGGTTCGCGGCCTATAAGAGCCTCCTGTGCCAAGTGGGGAGGTTCTAGCGGCCCTATAAGAGCTCCTGTGCCACGTGGGGAGGTTCTAGCGGCCCTAAAGAAGCTCCTGTGCCAAGTGGGGAGGTTCTAGCGGCCCTATAAGAGCCTCCTGTGCCAAGTGGGGAGGTTCTAGCGGCCCTATAAGAGCCTCCTGTGCCAAGTGGGGAGGTTCTAGCGGCCCTATAAGAGCCTCCTGTGCCACGTGGGGAGGTTCTAGCGGCCCTATAAGAGCCTCCTGTGCCACGTGGGGAGGTTCTAGCGGCCCTATAAGAGCCTCCTGTGCCAAGTGGGGAGGTTCTAGCGGCCCTATAAGAGCCTCCTGTGCCAAGTGGGGAGGTTCTAGCGGCCCTAAAAGAAGCTCCTGTGCCAAGTGGGGAGGTTCTAGCGGCCCTAAAAGAGGCTCCTGTGCCACGTGGGGAGGTTCTAGCGGCCCTAAAAGAAGCTCCTGTGCCAAGTGGGGAGGTTCTAGGGTTCATTTAGGTTGTAGTAGTGCTGTTTATGGAGGTAATAGTGGCACTGTAGTTGGTTCTGGGAGTCTTGTGGTCGGGTAGGGGTTCCCTAGGCGGCTGTCGTGGTCCTTGAGAAAGTTTAATTATCACCAGGGAAGTTTGGAGGTTCTGGTGGTTACTAAGAAGGTTCTGGGGATATCTGTGGAGGTTCTAGTGATCTGGAAAAGAACAGCATGTGCAGGTGAAGAAGAAGAAAGAGTCCCAGCAGAACAGATTCTCATGTCAGTAGTTCTGGACCCGTGTGTCAGGCGGACAGCCTTGACAGTCAGTACCTCCTCGTCTGTGAGCGGTCCGTGCGTGGACCTGCGAGGCCAGCGCCCGGACACACCTCACGCCAGGTGCGCGTCAGCACAAGACGCAGCAGGCCGCCGCTCTCCTGACACACGGCAGAGACGAGTCCAGCCACAGCCGCAGCACATCTGGAACAGCCGACAGTCGCACTTCAATAACGAGTCTGGAGAAACGAAGGAGCGCGCAGGGAACCCACGACACCCGGAGGTGGGGCAGGAAGTTCACCTGTCTGACGTTCCATCACAGATCAAGACTTTATTATTTAGAAACAAAACATAAAACTAGTTTGGACTGAAAGCTTGAGAGCAGCAACAAAAAGAGATCCGATTGGCCGGCAGTTACATTCAAAGCAGTCTGGCCAATCAGAGCTCCTGCTGATCTGTGGGTGGGCCTTAAGGTGGACCTCAGCAGGGCAGCATGATTATTTTCATTATCCACTAAAGGTCTATAAAGTGTGAAAATGCGCATTAAAACTTTCCAGAGCCCAAAGTGACGTCTTCAAATTGCTTCTTCTTTGGTCCAACCAACAGTCCAAAACCAAAGGCTCTGGATTTACTTTCATAAGAGACAAAGAAGCAGCAATTCCTCAATTAAGGAGATGAAATCAGCAAACTTTCCATATTGTTGCTAAAAAAAAATAATTTAAAAAAGCCTGAACGATTATCGAATAGTGTCTAAAGTTCAGCAGGTGTTTCCAGGTGTTCTTTATTTGGACAACATTTCCAGGCCCTCCAGGATCTCAAGGCCTTTTGTGATCGTCTTAAAATTCCTGATTTTGAAGCAGCTTTTCTAAAAAACAAACTACGATGTTGAAAGTTGTGACGTTTCGGCGTTTTTT
>NW_024044675.1:0-25000 GCF_014851395.1 Micropterus salmoides
AGACCCAGAGAGCACCGTGATAAGCATCCAATCAGCAAGCTTAAAATTTAGTAGCCGCTCAGGTGAAGTGAAGTGAAGTTAGACATTATGGTTTGTAGAACTTCAATATAAGAAACCTCCAAGCTAAAAACAATCCAACAAAACTAGCAACTACATACATCCCGTGGCCAGTCACTTTCAGTTTGCACCCCACTTTCACATTCTTTCTCTTCTTACCATCTGGTCAGCCAGCAGCAGGACGGTCTTGAGGCTAAACTTTCGAGAGCAGAAGTTGAACAGATCTTCCAGACTGGGCCCCAGCAGCTCCATCACCATCACATTGTAGTCACCCTCGGCCCCACACCACTTTATCGTCGGAATACCCACTGGAGAAGAAGGAGGGAGCAGGAAGGTTACATTTGGTACTAATTTATTTCAGGACTGCGATTGAAAAGGGTTTTAAAGTTACCCAAATACAATTTTTCATGATTACAAATCATGATTATTTTCACAATTGGAAGTAATTTTAAACAAGTGGCTGGTAGGTTTCTTCAGTTCCAGCTACTGTTTCCCTGCATGTTTGCTGAACCATGATTAAATTGAAGACTGTATCCGCTCAAACAACCAAAATATTGGTGTAGTCCGACTGCCATCAGACAACTCAGGGGACCAACCTCAAAATGAAACATTTCTTTAAGAAGCTTACAAGCAAGTTTCTGTATTTCTGTACAGACCTTGAATCTTTTTATAAACTTTTCATCGTACATTTCCAAAGTACTGAAATGTGTAGCTGCTGCCTCTGCTGCTGACTCCTCACTGACTGAGGAGACCTCTGCAGCTGTCTGTAGTCATTGTGGAGCTGAGATCAAGTGTGAAAACAAATGGAAATTTGTGCACGCTGTTTAGACTTCAGAATTAGAGCAAAATCCCACTGTCTGATGCAGGCCAGTGTAATGCTACTGTAAAAAACAAAAATGGCTACAATTTGAAAGGCTGGATCCCACACACAGTCCACTTCCCCACAGACAGGAGTGTTAAGGCAAAGGCCAGCTGGTTTAGTAGTAGCTGGTAATTGGCTGACGTTGCCAAGGCGAAGAGGCCATCTGGCATTTCCTTCTACAGGCAGACAGCAACAAAATGCTGCTCCTCAGCAACTACCAATGCGCACACGCACGCACAGACACACTTTGCATCAGCTATTTATATACATACAAACGCAAATACACCCCATAGTCTGGGTCGGCCAACATGCCCCAAAGATCATGCTGGAACAAAAATACAAATGCATGTGTGTGCAGTTGGGCATATATAGACAGTCTCGTGCACATGGCCTGTCAAATAGACGGTTTGCTATGAAGACAGAAAGTACTAATAAGCCCAGAGTGAATTTATCAACCGGCAGAAAAAAATAGCGTGAAAACTTGGTTGAAGTACGTCACTGTGCAGTATGGGCTATTGAGCTTAAACCCTCTGGTGATGAGTGTGACAACAGAAAGCTGTTTTCCTCAACATGTTGTAGAGACTACCGAGCTGACGTAACTTCCTGATTTTGTTTTAGTTCCCCAAAGAAACAATATTTTCCTGCTCTCACATACAATGCAGAGAGATAGGTTCTTTGTTGCTTCTCCATGCATGCAGCTTGTGGGCATGTTTGAGCACAAACTGTACATACCACACTGGTGCATGACAAAGTCATTCAATTCCTGAGCAATGTAATTTTATGAAACTGTTTTTTTTAGCCATGCTAGTGGCCTGGCTCCATAGGTAGCAATGTTGGTCGGTTGGTCACTTTGCCATTTTGGTACAGACAGAAACAGCGTAACTATTGGATGGATTGTTATGAATATATATTCATGGTGCTCAAATTATGAAGACTACAACTTTGGTGATCCTCTGACTTTTCCTTTAGCCCCACGGTGAGGATCGCACTTGTTGTTGAGAGGATATATCTCAATCAGCCATGAAAGCCATGGAATTTGATTTTAATTTAAATTTCAAGGTGAGTGGTGCCAGAGTGTTTTAGAGGTGCATGTGTGAATAGGGGGGTCAAGTCAGACAGGTTCTCCCATTCACAGTCAAGTGTCCACAGGGATCAGGGAGGAAATTAAAGCTGAGATAGGCTATGCATGAGACCGTAAACAACCAAACCCACCCCTAGCCACTCCCCCAAAACACATTGAGTGTGTGCAGGTAGGCCATCCAATCATTTCATCATTCCACGTACCAATACCTACCTCCAGCCAGTTCTTCAGTTAACTCAATATACACCGTTTGTCAGAGGCACCAAACACTGATCATTTTCTGTATAGCTAATAATTTACAATGATTAATGGATGCTTGCTTATATTTTTAAGTGCTTGTAAATATTGATGTGTAGCACTTAGTTCATAAAAGCACAAGCAACACTTTACCAAGTGACAGGACGTGTGTGTACATGGTGTGTTAGAATATACATTACCTCCGCCCTGCATCATCTTGTAGATTTTGCTCTCTATGTGGAGCTGTGGGTGTTTGGTCTTCACACATTCCAACTTGATGGCTACCTCCTCTCCAGCCGAAATGTCGGTACCTAGGACAGACAGTGGGAGACAGAGGTGAGCTGCATGGAAGCGTATCGCCTAATTTTGATGAAGAATGTAGCATAGAAGCACTGCTGTCAGGTCAAAGTCCAATGTATATCACTCTTCAGATCATCTTTACCCAAGGCCATAAAGTCTATGAAGCAATAGATATGGAGATAATTAGTTGTATTAGTGAGCACATTATCTACTGGTGACAGCAAACAAATATATAAAACACATTGTGTGGTTGGTGGAGAAGGCCTGCTTGAGTACACAAGGTTGTTAACACAGCAAAGCCAGCCAAGATGAAAGATAAACCAACAGTGTGCACTGTATGTCCCCTGCTCTTCTTTCATGTATCTACTTGTATGTGTAGCCCAAATTCCTCCCTGCTATAATTACATTTTCATTCAACTGCTTTAACTGAGCAGAGGATTTGGGGAGTTGTCTATCAGAGACCACTTTGCTGCCCTTTGGGATCTGACAAACCATCACTTGAGCTGCAAATATTTCAGCAAATATGGGTGTGGGGTCCAGTTCCCTCCACATAAACACAGCCACTGGACACTAGGTTACGTAATCCTATTTCTGGTACGCACGGTCTCATGTGGGCAGCAGTTCAATCGTGTAGGCTAACAGCAGCACCAATGGAGCTTAATTGATTATTTTGTATGGCGTGATCTGGGCGGGCTGAGCAGAACTCTCAGGGGAAGGGGGGGGGCAGGCAATTAGGGCCATGGCTCTGTTGAAAGCTGATATGTTGCATGATTTATACATGAGAACTGTGAAAAACGTGCTGAGTATGTGTGTCTGTACTGAAGGTAAGAGGGTGCTGCTGCCAAGTTTCACAATGATGCAGGAAAACAACAGCTCAGACTGGCACAAGGCAGTTCTGCTGAACCATCATCTATGGAACTAAATTAAATGGCATTGATCAGCCTTTGGCTGACTACCCGAATCCATATCCAAATCCGTCTGTGTAGTAACTTTAAAGGGTCAGTTCACAACCACAAACAACAAATTCCATTCGACTTCATAGCATTAGGGATGACATTGTTTTCCCCCCCAGTTGTGTGAGGTTTAAATGCATTACCAATAAATGGAATACACCAGTTGGATAGATAGCATTTGTTTAGTCTACAGAAAATAGTGAAAAATGCCCAGAAGAATTCCTAAAGCTCAAGGTGACATATTCAAATTTTTTTGTCTGACTAATAGTCCAAAACCCAAAGATAATGAATTTACTATACTAAAGCATAGAAAAACAGCAGAGAGTCACAATTGAGAAACAGAGAATGTTTTGCGTTCTGGCTTTAAACAGCTGAAACTAAATCAATTAGCAAAACTGTTGGGGATTCATTTTAGGTTCATCTACTAAAACCATTAAATCAAGTAACCGTTTCAGCTCGAGCTGACTGATATATAATTTCATCGCCTTTATCTCGCAGGCCATGTTACCATTCATGATGAGGCCAAACATGTCTGTGTATTAGTTCAAAAGCCAGTGTTTGTGACCCCCCCCGACACTTATCAGTTTGCTTTCTTTACCTGATTCCACGTCCCTGTGGAATTATAAGGCATTATTTTGGTTCTTGCTATCATTTTACAGACTAATGAAGATAATTGACAGATTAATTAAATATGCACATAACTGATACTTGTAACCCTAAAATGAATACAAGAGATTTATAATAGCTCATATTTATGGAAAGTATGTATGCGCATAGATTTCAAACAGTTTGTGTGCCAATGAGTGACAAGTAAACAAGGGCTCACATTGACTTGTTATTCTAGTTTGTGCTTAGCTAATCAATTAACAACAGAGAAAATGTCTTCAAAAGCTCTTCACAGTGTTGTCTGCTTTGTTGCATCATAGGAATGTGATTTGCCTGGGCAGATCCCCCTCCCACCCCCCTTGCTGATCTTCTCATAGAGGGGAGGTTGTGAGGATGTCTGCGTTATTGGCTGTGGTGTGTTTGTTATCCTGCTGGTGAAACATGTGCAGACACATCCCTCTACACGGGTTCACAAACAGCAACAGAGGCAAACTACTAAGACCCCATTCACACTTTGGTGTGGGCAGCTAAATGTAAATGCATCCAAGGAGCATTGTCGGCAGATGTTGAAATGTTATAGATCAATCACTCTCTCCAAGACACACGTAATCAGTTACTGTTGTAACTAAACTGCTCAAGGGCAGAAGTCATTCTTCTTCTTCTGGTGTTTTGGAGTTAGCAACATTTCAAGAAGCATTACCAACGCCGTCTGGACTAGGGGAGGGCCGATCCTGATTTACATGTATCCAGGAAAACAAAAGGGAACATGACAAGAGCGATGATGTTTGGCAAGTAAGACCAGCCACAGAGTGGGAGATGTGAGCTAGCAGAGTGTAAGCTCATCGTCCTCTGGGAGCTGTGGGGCCTGCGGTAAAGGACAAGAACCACACCAAAACCAAGCCTGATACTTTAAAACGTGTTAACACGGCATTGCTAAGACGTCACTAGCTACAACATTTATACTGCACAAAGAAATGTACTGAATGGAGCCTTTACTTTGCAACTGCAAGCAAAAAACTCAGACAACATTTCACAACTCCGAAGTTAGTGAGAAGTAGTCTGCATGGCGTCGGCAGACCCCGTACACACACCATAACATTTGACACATTCAAACCACAAAGTTTTACGAGCAGAAAAGCAGAAATGTAGCACAGAAAGGCATCATCAGCATAAAAAGGCATCATCAGCATAAAAACTGAGTCACCACTAGCATTAGGTCTGAGCATGTCATAAGAAAACACTATGCAGCTCTAAACCAACCTCACTGTTAGCTTTGATTATGTAAGTGGGCCCATCCCTTTCAGCATACACTGTTGGAAGCATTTCAGATTACCAAGTAATCACAAGCCAAGTATCTGTTACGTAAGTCTGAGTCAACAGGTAACAGACTGAAGCAGCGCTGTGCTTTGTCACTACACAGTTTTCCTTACCATGTGTTAAGACCAAAAATGGCACTGTGTTAAAAATGGTATGGGAGAGTTGCTTCAGGTGCCACAGCAGATCCAGGAAGTCCAATTTGAGTAACAGTTACAACAGTTTAAGGGCTAATCAGACAGCAATACACTGCACAACTGAGAGGCTGGATTATATTACTCACAAAGTAATTAGTGACAATAATTGTATCCTCTGTCTTGACAAAAGAAAAACAATACAGTTACAGTGTACACAGCCTCAGTCACCATCAAAATACAGAGAATACACATGAGCCAAAACACAGTGACGCCACAAAAGCGAAACTCAATGGCATGTATTCAAGTGCTCGGGGGGGGAAAAAACAGTTCAGGGAGTTCGAACAGTGACAAACAACGTCAGACTTTCTGTAGCTTGTTTCAACATGAACCAAATATGCATCACCCAACACACAACAGGAGGTTCAACAGGAAGTGTTTGTGGAACTACATGTTGACGCAGTCTCTTAACTGTTTTATGAACACTTTGTGAAGGAGTGACATTTTGCCACGCCAAATCTCTCAAACATTACAAAATGATTTTACCAGGTCTGAATATTTGACAGTCCACATTTGTAGTCAGTCGCAGTACACAAAGTACAAGGCTTCACTCCAAGAGCTGACCTCATCTCCTCCTGCCACCCAGACATCCCCGGCACAACAGGCTGCTCGCACATTGTCAGCATTATTAAAGCGTTCACACATTGTGTGGGAGCATTAATGTGGGACTTACTGTGAAATAGAACTACACGTAATATTAGGCATGGACAGTCATACAGTCCGCTGTCGAACTTAAAACATTAGCACATTTTAGAATTCCTTTTATTTTTATGTCTTCTTCAAGACTGGCCTTTATTAAAATGTCTTTGGTATGTTAATGTAAATATATTACTAACTAAGTACAAAATATTACCATTAGACTTCAAAAACTAACTGCAGGGTGGGTCAGGCACAACCTTGGGGGTAGAGCGCTCAGCCATGAGCTACTGTACTACTCTTCAAACCTGCACGTTTACTTTGTTGGTTCTCTTGTTTACGCCACCATCTATTAAACTGATCACAAGAGCAGAAGTCATACTGGGTGGCTTTCCACCTCTCCTAACTTCCTTGTCCTTTATCAAAGAGCAGTAAAGTAAAAAACAGAAAAACCTGTTAAAGCAAGTAAGCTGTTGACATTCAATAGGCAAATATTTATAGCAGGATGCGTGACAGTTGAAGTACAGGGTTCATAACTAGCTTTTTCACCACCTTCCCAAAATGTAAGCAATAGATGAAACCTTGGACTTGTAGAGACATTTTTCACTGTGTTCCAACATTTTATGGACCTATGATTAATAGCTAAAATAACAGACTGATATACCCTTACAGAAAATAGTAGCAGATCTAGTCTATCCTGACCTTTTGGTTTATTTTTTAAGTAGATTTCATCATTTTCAATGTGCATTTAAGAGATATCATTCTTCACTACAGATGTACTACTATATTCTAAAAGAGGAATGAAATAAGACTTCCCCAAAAGTATTCATTATTCAAAAGCAGTAATAATTACATGTAATACTCGAAAAAGATCATTGCTTAGATTTCGGTTAATTGCAAAATCCAGACATACTGAATATCAAAAACATCACAGTGTATTCCACTTATATCATATTGTGAGTAAGTGCTAACAGACAGACTTGTGTGTTCTTCTCTCGGCTTGATTAGATGTCAGTGATGAAGTGATCAGTCCACAGCCCAGTAAAAATGCTTCATGAATTAACAATGTCTCCTCTCTACTGTGGTTTAGATGAACAAGTCTTAAGCTTAGAAATGTGATCAGCTGTTCTCAACCACTGTTGCCAAGAGCTGTGGACCTCCAAAATGGCCACCAGAGGATGCATTACAATGAAGGTGGTTGAACTCAATGTCAGGAGGATATCCCTGGTGTTTAATACAGTCAGTGTATGTGTTAATAAAATTGCTTCAGTTTTTTTTTTTAAATATGTTTTCACTTGTTTGTACCTCACATGTTCAGAGCTCAGTAATGACACACTTCCCATGATCACTTTAAAATTCCCACGCCCGACCATTAATGATAACAGCATCATTGCTAGCGGCCAATCTAAATCCACTCTGCTTATGTAGTGAATAATCTTTATCCTGCTGAGTTGATGTGGATCTCTCCAACCTTTACATTTACCTTCAATGAGCGTAGCACAACCAATCAATTGGCCACCTAATCAATAGCCCACAGCCTTTGGCACTTTGTAAATGAAACTCCCCTCCGGGACTAAACAAGCAGCAGGATTTATAAACCATTTTTATGTCAAAGACACATCAGCTGATACTCACTAGGCCATGGAGCCTCCTTTGATCAAATTAAGTCTCAAGGACCCAACCTAAATACAACAGCCATTCTCACACGTTTAATAGCTTGCTTACTTTCAGAAGAAATTAAAATGATTCGACATTCTGGAAACTTCAAGGAAATACACCTTTTTGATATTCCCTGATGTAGCTAGCCTTCTGATTAATCTCTTCAGAGGAACAGTGCAGGAAACTGGACAGGCCCGTTGTGTTTAGAGGGAGCTGTTCAGCACCAGTAGTTAAGTTACATGCAACTTACCACTGAAGGGACATAACAATAAAGCCAATGGCCTGGTCAGCTATATTGTTCCCGGACTGCTGCTGCTTCCAGGTGAGTAAAGTTAAAGGCAGATTTTAAACTCAAACATTAGCTAAGCTAGGTTAGCTAACGGGCGATAAAGGGTTTAGCTACACTGCAGACGTCAGTTTCTATTCTTGCCGTTAAAATTGTTCATTTGAAATTCATTTCACATTATGACCGGCAAAGTGGTCCTCAAGTCGAGTAAATACATTGTGTACTATGGATTTTTACAAGGTAACAGACGCATTAATGCTGCTAACTTAGGGGCTTTGCTATAGCGACTGCTAGCTTACTAGCTAATGATGCTAACACTAAACACTGAACAGCTGATTGACTATCAGCTCGTTTTAGAAACCCCGGAAAGGCAACCAGCTGGCAAGCTCTCAGAGCTTAATGTGGCAGGCTGAGGTAAATGGACAGGAACAGACACAATACAAACGTTTCTTTGACTATAACTTACCCAGATAGATGTCTCCAAATGATCCACTTCCAATTTTTCTGCCCAGTCTATATCGGTTCCCTACTCTCAACTCCATGACAAGGAATCTGTGGTTGGCTAGCAAGCACGCTCGCTAGCTCTAAAATATCCCAAAAAATTCTTATCTAAAGCCCAAGACTGTTTAAAAGCAGAATAGGCAAAACATCCGTCACATTAAAATCTCTTGGAGCGACGATTGTCTTCTGTACGTTGTGTCCGGAAGGAGACAGCTCTCACAATCTTTCGCCGTTTGTTTTAAAACACCACTAACCTCATATTCTGGTAATACTGTGCTTGTTAAAAAGGTTTAAGTGTGTACTTTATGCTCTCGTTGTTTTCGTTAAGACTACGCATTAATTCTCCACGGATGAAGATGGATTTTGAGGAGGTTACATTTACGGTTTCGCCTGAGCCTCCCTGTTGCTGTCTCAGCTCTGTCGGGATCGCTCGGGATCCTGCTCAGCAGTCGGGCCGGACGAGTCTGACGTCACTTCCCTGCTAGGTGATGACGGAGAGCTTTTCAGTAAAGAGCTGCCAACAGAGACCATCATCGGTAACAGCGACAGTGCAAGCAAACCTTTGTACCACCGCAGCTGCGAAATGTTATGAACTTTAATGCGGGTGACGCGTTTTGGTCTATTTGTGAAATACAAAACAACTGCACATGAAAATAGCTGGTGACAAAAGTAACAGTAGGTTTTAGTCTACCATTGATCATTGGGGGTTAGCTAACTAAGACTATTTACTCATAGCACAGCCTACTGCACTTAAGTAGGCCTACATTTTGATCCAAAGCCACTTACAATTGCTAAAGGGCCTACATGTCAGAGGTCACTGAAACAAAGTGCTCAGGGACCCAATGGTGGATGGGTCAGAGTGGGAATCAAACCCGGGTTCTACACATTTAGGCCTACTGTGCTTTGCTTGAGTCTGATATGTTTTCCTGACACCTTCCCTACTTTTACTACCCTACATTTCAAAGGGAAATGTACTTTTCACTCCTTTATAACTATTTGACAGCTTTAGTTATTATTATTTGTATTTTGCATACAAAAATACTTATAAATAAGGTTTTAGTTAGTTGATTGACAGAAACTTGCTTAAGTCATTTTTCTTGCAAAATGGTTCCACCTTCTCAAACGTGAAGATTTCCTTTTTCATTTATTTGGGGGGGGGGTTGTTTTTTGTTTTTACAAACCAAACAATCGATCAATCAATGGAGAAAATAATCTGCATATTTATCTGTAATGAATTAAGCAGTATTTGCATTCCTATACAAAATAGTTAAAATGAGCTCCACCTCAACAACTAAAACAGTGAATGCATGAGTGATAGCTTCTCAACCCGGGTGTAGATGCTTCCTTGACACCTCTTTCAAACCATCCATCTTCTCTGTCTAAGATGTTTACCTGGTGGTCCTCAAACGAGTGTCCTCTGTCCTTCAGATGTAAGTAGACTGCAGAGTCTTGACCTGAGGAGTTGGCCCTTCTGTGTTGAGCCATGCGTTTGTGTAGTGGTTGTTTAGTCTCCCCAATATACAGGTCTGTGCATTCCTCACTGCATTGGACCGCATACACTAGATTGCTTTTCTTGTGTTTGGGTGTGCGGTCTTTGGGGTGTACCAGCATCTGTCTTAGTGTGTTCTTGGGTTTAAAAAACACAGGGGTGTTGTGTTTGTTGAAAATCCTCCTGAGTTTCTCTGATACTCCAGACACGTATGGAATCACAATGTTGTTGCGTTTGACCTTCTTTTCCTCCTCCCCTGTAGTTTTGTTCTTCTTGGATCTTGTGGCTGTTTTCACCAAGGAAGCCATCTACACCAGGGTCAAGAAGCCGTCATTGAACAGAGGAGGGGGTCTACGCCACCACTTATCCCCCACTTACAATGCTGTCCTTTCATCACTTCCCAGGAAACTCAACAAACGTAACCTATTGGCCTCAGGTGAAGATACCAACGATGGTCGTTCAGTCTTGGCCACAGGTAGTCTTAACGACTGTAACGACTGTCGTCACAGCAACAAGGAACACTAACGAACCAGCGGTATCGATGACCCGGGCCAACGACCCCACTGAGGTTAAATAGCTGAGTTTCCCTGCCAGTCAGTCAGAACTGAAGAAGTCCTTTGGATGAGGGACGAAACGTCTTCCAGTACCTTCAACCAAGTCCAGTTGCCCTTGATTTTAACCTTCGTTGGATAACTATGACCTGGATGACTGAGAATCTTCATAGACATGAGTGATAATAATCTAATGATAGCCTATATAGCGTAACAGCCACAGGAGAGTTTTTTTCTGCATTTATTAGCCGACATAACCACTTCATAGTATTACTTCACACTATGACATAAATACTTAAGTAGCCTAACATTTTCAATGTAGGACTTTTACTAGTAACTAAGTTTATTTAGTGTGGTATTTGCACTTTTACTTGTTCTTTTAAATGTTCTGAATTCTTCCTTCGCCACAGTCATTGATTTCATAATGGTCCCTCCCCCACTTTTTTCAGGGTTATGCATCTGTACATTTCTACTAAGAGACGGTACAAAAATGATTGGGCTGGGGAGGGGACCTTCATTTGACATTGGCAGAAATGCAATAGGCCCACCCTCCCCACTAGATCTAAAAAACCCGGGCATTTATGGCAAACATAACCAAGAGATGAAAATACAACCACTCTTTTAAATTACATGCTGCTAAATAGACAGTTTTACAGCCACCGAATTTATGATCCAGTGACTCTTATTTAGGGCCGCCATCTTTGCCTTCCTCCCTCGGTGCCCTTTGCCCTGTGTTGGTGTTCCTTTGGTTTCCTGCTAGGGACTAATCTCGTCATAAACAAAATTAAAAGAGTCTCGGCCCTGCACAATAACAAGAGAAAGGTTCCTTTGTCCAGCTGGTCTCAGTCTACCCTCTCATGGACAATAACCAGCACGTATTCATCTAATATAAACAGTCTCAATAACTGCAGAACAGTATAACAACTTCATCCATAGCAGTTAAAATGAACAATATACGTTACATTACAAATGTAAGTTTTACATAAAGTAACAACCAATCTGAAATGCAAAATAAAATGTTGTGCTACCTTAGTTTTTATGTTTATGTTTTTTTCTTCATTGTAATGACGAATAAATACGCTTTTATTCTGAAGGACTGGGGTCGGAAGTCTTCGCTCTCGTTGCTGGTTGAACGAAAACTTCCTGTTTCCTCGTTTTTAATACAGTTTGTTTCTTCAGTGGTTTCCCTGCTAAATTCAATGAAATGGCAACGCATGTGGGTGGAAACAAGCGTCCCCTACGAAGGAGACGAGAGGACGGAGAGAATAATGTCAGCGCGAAGAGGGACAAACCTGGAGCCAGTCGGTACAGTACTCAGGAACAAGCTGCTCACTATCTTAACGTTACATGTCAGCATTTACTTTACTCCAGTTTACAGGAGCACGGTGGAAATTTAACTTATTTAAAGCCAAGGGATTTATCACAAGCTGGCAGACCAAAAGTTGTTATTTTCTTTGTCTAATCTATAAAGCATTTGTAAATTATTTGTTAATCATTGAAAAGTCACAAGTTACTTAAACTCTTCATAAAGTGTCTTTTGTTAGAGATTGGTGCCATCATTCTTAAGTGTATGAAATGTATTTATGCATAACTGGGTAATTTATGACCAATATAGATTTAAAGAAAAAAGTAAACAGTATTGGCCAAGCTTCCAAAATCCTGGATCCTACATTTCCCACAAAGCAGCTTGATAGCATCTTCTCATTAGACCTTCCCTCCCTGCTGAATACCCACATCTTTCAAACCCCACACCTCAGGTTATGGCACAAGCTTTCTGTCATTCATTTGAAATCTCCTAAGCCTAAGCGGAGATAACCCTGATCACATTACTGTGACATCATCATGGTTATTTTCTCAGACTTGACAAACGTCCGCCACAGAGAACTTTATAAAACAGTTTTTCCAAGCTGAAAAACTTAAATTGATACAACCTTTCATAAAAACAGATTTGTTTTGAGGAACGTTTTTGTGTCATTTACTTTATTCCAATGTGAATTAAAGTAAATTTCACATCATTAAAGATTAAATTGCCATTGCAGACTAGTGGACAGTTTCAGTTAACTGTTGCAAGGCCTTCCTCTGTCATATAATTTGTTTTGACTAATACCATTTAAGTAAAAAAAAAAAGTAGGAAAAGGTCAGGAACGGTGTTTTACGACTGTAGAGTCTTACCCTGCCACATTGTACTTTCACCAGGTTGGAGTCTTGTTTGGATCAGCCAATGGATTCAGACAGTATCCATGAAGTCATCAAGTATACGCCCTCACCGCTACCAGGTTAGTTGAATTTATTAGAAGCAGTTCAATTGTAAGACACTCTGAAACAACCTAAACTGCAGCTGACTTCTAGAGATTTTTTTTCCCCTCTCCCTCTCAGCCAAACATTATGATGCCGATACCACTGAACCAATCAGCTGTGGGCTTCTGACTTTGGAGGAGCTGTTGTCGTGGAAACGAAGCGAGGCAAACCCATTTGTGGGAGTGGTGCCTCTGGCACCTCGGGCGCCTTCTCTGGCCAGTTGTCCACGTCGGACCCTGGTCTCTCATGACATGATGGGCGGCTACCTAGACGACAGGTATGGATGCGTATTTAGAGCTAGGGGCATTCCGTCAGAAATCATTTATTTATATTCACTTTTATCCAAAGAAACTTAACTATATATATCAGAGGTTGCACGCCTCTGGAGCAACTAGGGGTTAAGTGTCTTGCTCAGAGACACATTGGTGGATGTGTCACAGTGGGAATTGAACCTGGGTCTCTCACACCAGAGGCATGTGTCTTATCCACTGGTCCAACACCACCCTTATAATCACTTTCTGACCTCATCCCTTTACATTGAACACACATTTTTCTACACTATAACCTATATGAGAGAGTGTTGGAACATGGTTTGATGAACAAGAATGAATTCAGGAGACAGGGGCCCTCAAAGTTGACCTATATTGGACTCTCACTCTACCTAAAGACACAGATATCCTCTTCAAAAATAAACACAACATCAAGGTTGTCTGGTTATCGGAAAGCTACCACACAATGTTCCTCTGGTAAAGTTCTTTCCTGACTGAAACAGGACAGCTCCAGAAATGCTCTAGAGCGAGTTCATGTCACAGTTCAGTATGCCAGAGACTGGAGGTGTCTGCCATCTGAAGCAGCATCAGGCAGAATTAACGTCTCACACCCAAAGGGACCTTCCGCATCATTTAACAGTTAGTAGGCATGTTTCTAACTGTTACTGTGACTAAATAGCCGTGAGATACTTGAGACTTTTTAAATCACTATCCTCTTGAGTGCCTCGGATTTCCTCAACAATTCTAAACTAGTAGAATCCCCAAACTGAAGAGCACCAGAGGGACATTTTTTTCACACCCGAGCAGAACTCCATGGAGACTGGTTTTGTTTATCAGTCATGTAATGATAAACAAGAAAACTGAATATATCTTACAGTTATGTTTATTTTTGAAGATGATATCTGTGTCTTGAGGTGAGGTCGGAGTCCAACATGGGCAAATTTTGAGCCTGTCACTATGTAACAGTCCACTTTTCTGGTTTTAGGCTTTTTCCAAGCAGTTTATGATTGATGGATGGACATTACTAGCAGCCTGGAATGGGTTGTTCTTCTCTGTCGACGCGCTCAATTGTGGTTTAGGCTTTAATTTCACAGATTTGTTCTTTGCTTCCCAGATTCTGCTTTAAGGTTTCTATAGTTTGGATCAATAAGTCTTATTCATTGTTTCTCATAGAGATGACTGTCTTCCTGTTTATCTTGTAGCTGCAGTTAAATCCACGTACCATAATGCCATGTCATGCTTTCTTCCGTTGTCTAGGTTTGTCCAGGGGACAGTTGCAGAGGCTCCTTATGCCTTCTACCACTGGCAGTACATTGATATTTTCAACTACTTCACACACAACCTGGTGACTATTCCTCCTGCTGTGTGGACCAATGCCGCACATAAACATGGAGTCGTTGTTCTAGGTGAGCGAAAAGGCCAAATAGAACAGAACCATGTCCGGTTTAAAAACCCTGAATTAGTATTTTAGAGATTCAAAATAAGTTTGTTTTAAAATTTGACAGCACAGCAATTTCAGTTCCGTCTTAATCAGACTTCCTGTCTTCCTGTTGTGATTGGCCTTTCCAGGGACTTTCATCACCGAGTGGACTGATGGCGCAGAGATATGCAAGGCCTTCCTGAAAGACGAGGAGTCGTACCGGGCAGTGGCTGATAAGCTAGTCCAGATCAGTCACTGTTATGGCTTTGATGGCTGGCTCATTAACATAGAGAACCCCCTCAGCGTGAGTAAGACTTTCACAATGCCTATCACCACCGTGCTTACAGCTCCCTGACGCATATAGGATCCAGTTCAGAGTTCTCATGATTAACTTACAGAGCATTGCACAGTCAGGCTCCTGTATGTGTGGCTGAACTACTACGCCCTACTCCTCAGATCGCTCCCTTAGGTCTAATAAGCAACATTTGCTGTCTGTCCCACGTTCTCGATCAAGGTCTGCCTGCACCCTTATGGCCTGATGATTCTGATGGTTCTTTTAAAACCTGTTAGTATAGTGTGTGTGTGTGTTGCCCTCTGCTTGCAGGAGGTTACAGTGAAGAACACGCCTTTGTTCCTGCGCTATCTGACTGACCAGATGCACGAGCGATTGTCCGGCAGCCTGGTCGTGTGGTACGACAGTGTGATCGAAAACGGACAGCTAAAATGGCAAAATGAACTCAACCAGTCCAACAGGTAGAGCCATTCCCTTTATGGTTTGAAAACGCAATGCAAACAAATTGGTCAATCATTAAAATGTATTCATTTAGAAAAGCAAGATGATTAGAACAATTTGTCAGTTTACTAACAACTTACCTATCCGACTCTTTGTCTGAATCACTCCACAACAGGATGTTTTTCGATGCTTGTGATGGTTTATTCACCAACTACAACTGGACGGAGCAGAACCTGGAGTGGATGAGTGAATTCAGTGGGGTCCAAGGCCGCCAGGCTGATGTCTACATCGGGGTGGATGTGTTCGCCCGAGGCAAGGTGGTGGGAGGAATGTTCGAAACAAATAAGGTACACACTGCGGACTGACTGTGTGTGTGTTTTATGAAGAAGTCTTAATCGTCATCAGATGACTGACCGTATGCATCTTCTTGTTTTGCTTGTCTACAGGCACTGGAGATCATTCGGAAGCACAACTTCTCTGCAGCCATCTTTGCTCCGGGCTGGGTGTATGAGACCCACCACGATAAGACCGAATTTCGCAAGAACCAGGACAAGTGAGTGACTGAATTCACACATTAACCATTAGCTTAGAAAGCATTGCATGTTAGCGGAGGTAGATGAGTAGACTGAGACAGAGATGTTTTAGAGTTTTGTCCTGTTTGCAGGTTCTGGGCTCTTCTGTCAGACTACCTGTACATCCATGGGCCAGCCTCGTCTCTCCCCTTCATCTCCTCCTTCTGCCAGGGCTTTGGGAAGGCTATCTACTGGAAAGGAAAGGTACAGAAGGAAGTGGCTCTTCAGCTAGGGGCAGATGGTGTGGGTTATATTGGTTTTCAGAATAAAAATTGGTGTGCGTGTGTTTTTATAGGGCAGCTCTAACCAACACCTCCAATCTCATCTCATTGATTGGACTCCAGTTGGTTTTAGAGAAGTCATTAACCTAAGGGTTCACATACTTTTCCACCCTGCACTGTGACTGTTTACTCAGTGTGTTCAATAAAAACATATAATTGTTTGTGTGGTATTAGTTGAAGCAGATGGTGTTTGTCTATAGTTGTGACTTAGATGAAGATCATATCACATTTTATGACCATTTATGACATTTTATTTCTTGCCTACAAAGCCCTCCATGGCCATGGCCCGCAGTATCTCACACACACCAGTGCTGGATACAGGCCTACTGGTCGTTCTAAGGGTTAACTTAAAGCTGGTAGCTGCTGGAAATGCCATTGCTTTGTTTAGTGACATGTGTTACATGAATGAAGTTTAGTTTGTCTGCTTGATGACTGCAGTCTTGTCTTGTGTGTGTGTGCGCAGCGTGAGGTGATGAGGAGCTGGTTCAACTTGACTGCCCAGGAGATCCAGCCCCTGTACTACCACACCGAGCTGGAGGGCCAGGGCTGGCTGAGGAGCCGCGGCTGCCCCGAGGACGCCTGGAACGGAGGCTGCTCACTGCTGCTGGACGGACTCATCCCTGCTACACGCACATCTCCAGTTTGTGCAAAGTGTGTGTGTTTTCTGCTGACCCCTGGCTTTATTTAAGTGGCGGAAAAAGTGATCTTACCACCTCTATCCACCCAAAACACACAAGTCTCATAGTTCATTCATGTGCCTGTTGTTTCTTTGTGTTTTTTTTTTTTATCTCTCAGGATCTTCTCCCTCCATGTACCCCTGGCATCCAAGACTCTGGTGACCCTCGTCTACAAGCCATCCACTGGGATCACAGTTTCCCTGGAGCTGAAGACAGCAGATGCCAGTCTTTGCACACACTTGGACGTCCAGGATGTCAAACGTGCGTTTCTCACAATCCATCCATTTATTATACCCTCTTATCCTTTGGAGGGTAATTGCGGAGGACTGGAGCATATAATTATGATATATAATTATCATTATTATCACTAAGAACTAACTAAGGATCTGGATCTCATTTGGTATGTATGTCGTTTGTGTTTCTGCAGTTACCAGCGTGTCTCCTGCGGTACTGGATGAGGGGCACCAGTTGGTGAGCCAGTTCTCTCAGCTGTGTGGCAACTTGAGTCCAGATGGTTGGACTGTCAGGTGAGGCACTCTTACCAGCCAAGTAGCAGCTAAGTTAATGGATTTCATTATAAAGTTGTCTAAGTACCCGGTCTTTCTGTTCCCTTGATGTCACCGTGTGCAGGTGTTCGCAGTTGGAGCTCCGCGGCTGTGCTCTTAGAGAAGTGAGTGTCAACATCCAGCGGGATGGAGAGCCTCAGGACACACCTTTCAGCTGCAGGGTGGGAGAAATCATGGTGAGACAGTGGGTGTGTTCACTCGGGAGGTAGATCGGGTTGGCAGTCTGCATATCGCAGTGTCCTTGGGCAAGATACTAAACCCCAAATTGATGGCTGTTGTGTGTGTGTGTGAATGTTTCTGTTCTGAGCAGTTAGGCTCAGTGTGTGAATGTGATGTAGTGTTGAGTTCAAGGGCAACTGGACTTGGTTGAAAATACTAGAAGTCGTTTCGTCCCCCATCCAAGAGAGTTCTTCAGTTCTGACTGACTGGTAGGGAAAATCAGCTATTTAACGTCTGGGATCGTTAGCTATTATCGTCGATACCGCTGGTTCGTTAGTGCTCCTGGCTGTGGTAACGAAAGTCGTCATGGTCGTTACATCCACCTGTGGCCAAGACTGAACGACCATCGTTGGTATCTTCACCTGAGGCCAAGAGGAAATGCTTGTTTAGTTTCCTGGGAAGCGATGAAAGGACAGCATTGTAAGTGGGGGATAAGTGGTGGCGTAGACCCCCTCCCCTGTTACACCAAGAACTGGAAACAACTGCCCAGTACAGTAATGGAAAAGGTCATGGATTTCATCAAGAAAGCACAGCTATCTCAACACAACAAGAGCGAAGAAAGACAGACCAGAAAATTCCAAAACCTACAGGCAAGAGCCAGCAACGCAAAGAAAACAGGAGAATTGTCTGGGAGGAGTAAGGACGACAATCCAACGACACGGGAAACAGATAACAGATGGGTGAAAAATCTGTCAGATAGGGAACTCACCCAACCAGAGCAGCCAGGAGCACTAAGGAACGGGCGGCATTGACGATCATAGCTAATGATCACAGAGGTTAAATAGCTGAGTTTCCCTACCAGTCAGTCAGAACTGAAGAAGTCGCTTGGATGAGGGACGAAACAACTTCTAGTATCTTCAACCAAGTCCAGTTGCCCTTGACTTCAACCTTTTTTGGAAACTAGGTTATAGTTTCAGATATTCTACTGTACACACAGTTTAAACAACAAAAAGTACTTCTTCAGCTCTTCCTATGTTCATACACAATTGTCTCTAACTTCAGTACTTTTCATACCTTCACTCATCACGTTCACTGACAGCTGAAACTTCATCTTCAACACTCCATTTTAACTGTTATTTCAACCTTTCAGTATTTGTATTTCACCTGCCACTTCAGTTGTAATCATTTCAGTTTTCAACCGCATATTTTCAGCAGCAAGGGCGACATTTTGACATGACATGTAATATAATTTAGACAAACTACATGAGAAGCCCTCCCTTTTTAATTGTTCTTGTCCCCCCTTCTCTCTACAAGCTTTTGGATGTAGACAGTCTGCAAGTTCCCCCTGAGCGTGTTCAGGGCTTGTGCATTTACGACGTGGTGTGGCTGCGCGGGGCTGGTACCTTGTCAGAGTCCACCTCTCCCTGCCTGTACCTCAACGCCACACTGCGCTGGGACTTCCCGACTGAGCTCATACGTCACTTCAGGGTGTACTGGCGACGGCTGAGAGGACCTGATCCCCGAATCCGCTCAGGTGAGCTGGTTCTGGTGGGCCGGGCATATTCTAATCTTTTTAGAGTAACGGAGCTGGAGGTGCCGGAACCACCCGGCCTGCTGGAGCTGGTGGTGGAGCCCGTGATCAGGAAGGGTTTCCCGGTCCCAGAGAGACACTGGGGAAGAAGAAGCCTCAGCTATACAGATGACTTAACACAGTGACTTGACATAACCGCTTCTCCTCATGGAAACCAACCATGGCTCTGATGTGAAAATCACCGTTCCCAAGTTGGAGCCTACACTTGGTTTTGGCTCAAAAGTTTTCCGGTTGGCTACTTATTCCGCTGACATCACAAAACTTTGGATTTTGGGGGAGAAGGCAACGTGGGGCTGTCGATCAAACATGAACATGTTGCTAATGTGCTCGAATCATTCCGCCTTGCTTTATTGCACCTACTGTAACCAAGCCTATATTTTCTGTCTGTCTACTGTCCACCTGAGCTTTCAGTCATATCACATGGCTTTCATCAGGGCAACAGATTAAAGTACAGAGCATGTTAACAGATGACAACTGGGTAAAGAAGCTGAGGAACTTCTGATATGGTTAAAAGCTGCAGGAAACAACTAGTATGTGGATCTGAAAGAGTGTATTTTATTAAATCAAGAGTACCATGAGAAGATTGATACCACTCTTAAGTGGATGATTATTGTACCCAAATTTATTATTTCTCTCGTGCAGATTACCATCTGACTGACATTTCAATATTACATGAAAACAGTAATGAAACGGACAGCTTCACTATTTACTGAATTTTGACTGTTTAAAAACAGCCGTTTCAAATGTTTTCACCATATGCTGACCCAAATTGAGCACCGTCAGACAACCTGATTACTATAATCAAATTGAGACAGTATTTGTATAGGGATGATTGTCCCAAGCATTTTGATCCATACAAGCTGAATCACTAACTGATCACTTATACGCGGCTTCCACTGTACTAACCTTTATGATCCACAGATGTGCTTGATAAACTGTATGTTAGTGATATGTATGCACAAAAAAAAAAAAAAAGTGAAGTGAGAGTAGTGTACATCTTCATGTTTGTTGGTTTAAGGAGAAGGTTCAGCAAGAACACTGGATAACTGAAGAATTTTCCAGAACTGTTCTTAAGACTTTGAAATGCGATGACCTTCATGACTCCAGCTACCCTGCCACGTCATAACACTACAGGTGATCAGTTATTCTGTATTCACGCGTTTAGATCCAGTTCACACATTTCAGGTCAACATGGCCAAACCAGGTGCATCACAGTAAGTTGACTGAACACTTAATTTAGATCAATTTGTCTACATTTGTTTTAACTTTGATATTAAAAGTCTGCACTAGAAGTGCAGCTGAGGCAGAGTTGAGCAGGTGTGTGGTCACATTTGAGGAAAACCTTTTGAGCTGATGGTGGATAGATGAAAAGTCAAGGGACTGCTGAGGTGATTACAAGTCATCCTGAGGAGAATGTGATTATCTGAAGCTAATTTTATAGAAGTAGGCGTCAAGAACTAGTAGTTGATGTGGAGAATGCGCCCTTACATATTGTTTCAGGTTTCTCAGAGGTGTGTGTAGTAAGGACAACATCTTTCATCTGTCTGATTCTGTGCCAGATAAGAAGCCTCAACAGCATTTACAAAAGAGACAAATGTCTTTATTGTTATGGCTAAAATTTACACAGGTTATTACCGTTTCTTGATTTGGTTCAGCAGAAAGTGGAATATTAAAAAGACAAGGTCATGTGGTTCTTGTGATTGTCGCAGCCATTCCAGCTGGCAGAGTGGGTGGATCAGTCCTGCTGGGTGATCATCTCCAACATCTTCAAGGCCATAGGTCCCTGGTCTGAGGGAATCTGGGACAACAGGGGAAGTTGGAATTTGGTTCAAGTTCTCTCAAATGGGTAGGTCGAGGAGGAGGTCTTATTAAGTTACCTCCAAACAGTGTTTTATCTTGGGTTTTTTTTTGGTAGTTGTGCTTACTAGCCTTGATTGTCTAATTCTTAGAGACTGATAGCAAATTAGCATCCTTAGCAAGGATACAACGAAGAGCTGCATATAAATAGCTACATCCATTATCCACACACACATTTGTTCCTCTATCCCTGTGGGGACATCTCATTGACATTATGCATTCATAACACCCCCCCCCCCCCCCTTAATCATCAACATGCCCAACCTTAGGCCTTACCCTACCCCTAACCTAATTGTAACCTGAACCCCAAATCCAAGCGGTCTCTACCCCTCTGGGATTTAAAAAAAATAAATAAACCCACCCAACCACCACAAGATGCTGCCCCCCCCCTCTCCCCTCTCAGTGTCTTACCATGTGACCAGCTTTGAGGATCCAGTAGAAGGCAAAGTTCTTATAAGTCTTGCAGAAAGCGCCAGTAATGCCCGGGGAGGTGGGGTCATCCAGGGCGGTCCACTTCAGATTGTTAAATCCAGGTAGCCCGTCCCACTTCAGCTGCTTCACCCACAGCTCCTGACCTGTGAGAAATAGAAGACACTCATGTGGCACAGCCCTTTCCCATAGAAATTCCATGTGGACGCGTTTACGCCAAGGTGGCACCGATTCCTGGGCCAGCCAACACTGCTGCTAGAGCTAAGCAGCACTGCTTTAAGTTACCCATGGTGTCCACTATGAGATCCAGCTGGCCATTGTAGACGGTGACGTTGACTCCAGCGCTCAGCAGCTGGTCGACTATATCCACCACTGGCCTCATAAAGTCTCCTGCCATATAACTGAACACTTCCTCTGCCTGGCCTGGACACAGCAAAGACAGGGAGGAATTTAATTTTATTTATATTTATATATATATATATATATATATATGTCAAACTATCAAGTCCAAAGTTGAGATACAGCACCTCCCCAGGTGACATTCTGGGGGATGATGCCCAGTTTCTTCCTGATTGGTCCATTCATCAGCTCGCCCAGTGATTGGCCATGGAGGGGTCGAATATGGCGACGTGTCTGCAGAGCTGGTGGAAAAAGATAAAAATAGTTGAAATACTTAACAGTAAGACATTTGTAATGACCAGTTCATTCCATGTCAAACCCGATGAGCTGTTCTTGTTGGAGTTTTTTGTGCGATCACTTGGCAGTGTCTTACAGATAAAGTTCTCTCCTGCAGAAGAGGAGTGAGTGAGTGTGTCATCCGGCTCCTGGGTGAGGATGTTGTAGAAGTTGACTCCATTAGTGTTCTGACATGAAAGCCAAAAAGAAAAAAAACACAAATATTACATCAAAACCACATTATCCTGACATGCAAACTGGGTTCTAATGAGGGAATGCAGCACTTTCAGAGCACTCAAAAGTAGAGGCCAAGTAATAAGACACACCAAGACTTAAATCAGAAAAGCAATACCACTCTCATGTCTGTCCGATGAGGCTGAGCCAGGAGACGGTAAGCTGGGCTTAGCACAAACACTGGAAATAGCTAGTCTGGCTTTGTTCAAAAGGTAACAAAATACTAACAATCCTGTTAAGCTCACTAACTAACATTATCTCTTGTTCTCTTATTTTGTACAAAAACCTGAAGTCTAAACAACACATTGGGGCCAGGCTAGCCATCTCCCCTGCATCCAGCCTTTCTGCTAACAGGCCGCTGACTGTAGCTTCATGTTTGCCTTAAAGACATTGGTATTAATCTTTTCATCTAATTATTGGCAACATATGTTATAATGATGTCCTTTGAGATTGTAGGTTTACAGTATACATCCAGAAATTGTTGCATATACACAGTATATTAGAATATAGTCCCTTGTGTTTTCTGATGAAGATAGCTCCCTGTATATGAAAAACAAGAGTGGAGATTTTTGCTGTGGATCCTCCTGTGTTGTACCAACCTGCTCCACCACAGTCTCAGCCACAGACCACAGCTCAGTGGCTTTCCGAAACTCCTGCTGCTCCACAGCCATCTTCACGTCCTCCGCTGCTCTGCTAACTTCAGCCAGGCCGTTGTCATCCAGCAGCGACTGCACAGCAAAGGACACACCGTCAAGTGGAAAATCACGAGACCAGCTTGAGTATCAACTCTGATTTTGGTCCAATACTTTAGAGAAACATATGCCCACTATTTTGTTACTTACGGTAGTGTAGAGGTACGGCCCCCAGGTCATGACAGAGTCTGTGGATGAGAGAACAGTTTAAATTTGGGGGGGGGGGGGGGACAATAATTTCCCATCAGATATTTGGCATTTTAATTTTCCTATGCTAGAGGAAATGTCACACCTTATACAACGTAGTCTATAACATTAATATTGTTAACGTTGCCTGGGAAATTTGTGCAATTTCTTTCCTGAGTTTCATGTACAAGTTTGTCCTTTCTACAACTCCAGAAAAACTCTGGGAGTTCCACGGAAGATTTTATTAATTTGACCTTTTAATCGTCACAGTACATTTTTACTGACAGAAATCTGAAGTCAAATTGTAGTGTCTGTAGCATCTACTCCATATTCAACTATGGTGGAACAGACCGCACATTGTGTCACCAATTTCCACCAACTAAACTTGCATAAAAGTAAGTGGTTTAATAGAAAAGGTTTCAGCTGAGGACCATGGAGAGCTACAGTAAATCTGGCTTCTGCTGATGTTTTGTAGACACTTCTACAAATCTAAGTTTGAAGGCCTTACTGTAAATGGAATTTGCAGTTCTAAAACGTAGATGTGCAGCATTCCAGTGGGGTTGTGTTTGAGAAGAAATGTCTAAGAAGGTAGCAGTGTAGGTGTGAACACTGACCCAGTGGGGAAATCCACGAGTCCCCAAGTGCCACACCAGCAAAATTACATTTCACTGTCCCTTGTGCAACAGCCTGGACAGACAAGAGACAAGTTAAACACATTTGGAGTTATATCACATGGTGTTGACCTCTAAACAGTTTCTGATTTGACATGGAAAGAATCAGAAGGTTGTTAAAATAAAGAGATAGCGTCAGGTCTATATTCTCCAATTTCAATAGGAACCATGAACATCCTTGAGGCCCCTGTGTAGTTACTGTTACAAGTAATAAAAGGCAGGCTTCTGGAACTTTACGTCCATACTGTATTTACAGTCCAGATTCTGTCCTGTGTCATACCAGAGGAAATAAATCCATTTTATTTTAAGAGACTAATATATATTACTCAGACACACCACTACTCCAGAAATACTTGCAAGCCATTAAACTGTTCTTTCATGGGTTTTTTTTGGTTACTCACACAATCATCATATGACAGCCCCTTCACATGGGGACTTTCCTACGTCACTGAAGGGGGATGTTGTAAAGGGAAGTAACAATCTGCTGTCAGACTCGAAAAGCCGTTAACTCACCTTAGTAAGTTCCAAGGAGATGGCAGCTGCCATCTTCCCTCCATAGGACTCAGAGAAGATGTAGAAGGGGATGCTCTGCAGACAAAACAGTTCTAATGCAACACTGGCATGTACAGGACACTAAGAAATTGCAGTTGTGTAGTTTGCACATCTTTTTAGGGAAAGAAAGATTTTCCATTAGAAAACATGGCATGAAAGTTAATTGTTAATCTTGGAAGGCATTTAGATCTTTGTCCAACAGCAACTACTGATTTGTATCCAGCCTCTTTGATGAAAGACTGAAGCCGTGTTAAGCTGGCCTACGGCTCGTAATGTGTTCACCAAGAACTCGTTTATGCAAAAGACACTGTATTCTCTATGGCCAAGTGATAATGATTTAGCCGTTTCAATATATATTAAAAGAAACCCCCACACATCCACCCTGCAACAACATTACATTGATGAAAGTTTG
>NW_024044676.1:0-12605 GCF_014851395.1 Micropterus salmoides
GACATTACTGTACAACTTGAGAAAGGTGAGTTGTTTTCTGCTCCAGCCTGCCTAAAGAAAAGCGTTTTTGGGATTAAATGGACTTTTAGCTGCTGCAGTGCAGGATGAACTCAGAAAGACCCATTTCTCACCTTATTATTCTAAATCATGCAACGAAGAAGAAGAAATATAAATCCTGGGACAAAATCTGTCCAGCAGTAGTCTGATGAACAAGACTTGTGTTATAGCTGACTTGGGCAGTGAAATGTTTAATTTTTTTAATTCATGTGGTCATAGTTGTCCACAACTCAATCAGAATATAAGAAGAAATGTTTTATACCACCTCAGAAGGCTTCCTATCAGAAAGTTAGGAAGGTATTTCAATGTACACTGCAGTACTTAATCTAAGTAAGTAATTTCCCTGACATTACAGTGTTTACCATGTAAGGTTTTATACTTCCTGTGAGTATAATCCAATCAATCTTATTTTCATACTGTATATCCGTTGTGTAATTTGATAAATTGTGTTGTATGTGCTCGCATCGGGTCTACTGAGACTTCATGCAGAAACTCTGACTGCAACATGCGTCTTTGTAAGAGAAAACGGACAGAAAAGTCTCTAACTCTGCCTGTCAGCTCGCTCTGCTCCGTTAAAACTGAATTTACCATACAGAATTGAATACGAGTGCACTCCAGATTTAGCTGCAGCCAGCTGACCGTGTGCTTCTCCTATACCGCAGTTCTGTGTCCATGCATGCAGCAAACTGAAAGCACTGTCTGTCGGAGCTCTACGTGAAAAGAGAAGGAAGACATTGCTGGTAGTATTGTCTTCAGAGTTGTTAAACACCTCAGCGCACTGAAGGAAGCCATCTGACTGTGTGAGGGCAAGATCGTTGATGTCTGCAGGCAGAGTAGAGCTCTCCTGTCTGACTGGTCCACCAATAGCGAGAAGATGACCCCTTGAGACACAGCCCTCCTCATTTGCATAATGAGGCAGAAATGCATACAAAAATTTAAAAAGACAGGCAGAAATAAATACCATGGGTGAAAATAAATAAGGTAAATAAATACAAAGGAAGAATAAAACAGACAAAAATTTAAAACACACATAAATAAATACATTAAAAAAATTAGTAATAATAAAGTTGAATAAACAAATAAGGTAATTATAACAAAGGTGAATAAGTAAAGGCACTAATTAAAATATAACATTTATGTCTCCTTGTATAATTTAATTACTACCTACATTTATTTATTTACTTTATTTTTTGTGTATTTAATTGGATGCTTATTTATTTATTGAGCATTTATTTATTTCTGTATTTATTTCTGACTGTGTCAGGATCGGTCCTCCATAGCGGGGTGGGAGAGTTATCAAGCACGTAAAGTTTGGTTCAGATGTGAGCATGTACACTGAAGTTACAACAACTTCCTGTGTCATGGCGAAGACTTGATCTCTGACGCCACGCCACGGACACCCCATTGACGAAAACTCGCAAATAGCACAACTTTTCATCTTCAATGCCTTTAGAAGGCACAGCACAAATTTGAAGTCGGTCGGACTAAATCCCTAGGAGGAGTTCGTTAAAGTACGAAGTGTGTAAATCATCCAAAATTTGACGTAAAATTCAAAATGGCCGACTTCCTGTTGATTTTAGGGCATCGCTCCAAGAGGCTTTTTTGTGCGTCTGGACAAGATACACGTACCACAGAAAATTCGTGCACGTAGGTAAACGTGCGGCGGGGCTGCTTCGTTAAAAGTCACTTCCTGTTGCCAGCAGGTGGCGCTATGACTGTGGTGAATGTCAGCATGTACATGTGTTCAGGGCGGGACTCTCATCCTACATGTACAGTTTGGTCCAGATGTGAGCATGTACACTGAAGTTACGACAACTTCCGTGTCATGGCGAAGAGTTGATCTTTGACGCCACGCCACGGACACGCCCATTGACGAAAACTTGCAAATCACAACTTTTCATCTTCAATGCCTTTAGAAGGCACAGCACAAATTTGAGGTCGGTCGGACTAAATCCCTAGGAGGAGTTCGTTAAAGTACGAAGTGTGTAAATCATCCAAAATTTGACGTAAAATTCAAAATGGCCGACTTCCTGTTGATTTTAGGCATCGCTCCAAGAGGCTTTTTTGTGCGTCTGGACAAGATACACGTACCACAGAAAATTCGTGCACGTAGGTAAACGTGCGGCGGGGGCTGCTTCGTTAAAGTCACTTCCTGTTGCCAGCAGGTGGCGCTATGACTGTGGGTGAATGTCATTGTACATGTGTTCAGGGCGGGACTCTCATCCTACATGTACAGTTTGGTCCAGATGTGAGCATGTACACTGAAGTTACGACAACTTCCGTGTCATGGCGAAGAGTTGATCTTTGACGCCACGCCACGGACACGCCCATTGACGAAAACTTGCAAATAGCACAACTTTTCATCTTCAATGCCTTTAGAAGGCACAGCACAAATTTGAGGTCGGTCGGACTAAATCCCTAGGAGGAGTTCGTTAAAGTACGAAGTGTGTAAATCATCCAAAATTTGACGTAAAATTCAAAATGGCCGACTTCCTGTTGATTTAGGCTATGGCTCCAAGAGGCTTTTTTGTGCGTCTGGACAAGATACACGTACCACAGAAAATTCGTGCACGTAGGTGAAACGTGCGGCGGGGGCTGCTTCGTTAAAGGTCACTTTCTGTTGCCAGCAGGTGGCGCTATGACTGTGGGTGAATGTCGGCATGTACATGTGTTCAGGGCGGGACTCTCATCCTACATGTACAGTTTGGTCCAGATGTGAGCATGTACACTGAAGTTACAACAACTTCCTGTTTCATTGCGAATCATCGACGCCACGGACACGCCCATTGACGAAAACGCGCAAATAGCACAACTTTTCATCGTCAATGCCTTTAGAAGGCACAGCAGAAATTTGACGTCGATCCGACTAAATCCCTAGGAGGAGTTCGTTAAAGTACGAAGTGTGTAAATCATCCAAAAATGGCCATAAAATTCAAAATGGCCGACTTCCTGTTGACTTTAGGCTATGGGTTCTTGAGGCTTTTTTGTGCGTCTTGATACATGTCCCCAGAAAATTTCGTACATGTAGGTTGAACGTGAACGAGGGGCTAATTTTCCAATTTTCTAGGTGGCGCTAGCGAGTCATTTTGCACGCCCATGTGCGAAACTTGTAGAATACGAAATTTTTCACCGGTTCTGACATGTTTGCAAATTTTGGTGAGTTTTCGAGTATGTTTAGGCCATGTCATTTGGGCCTACTTTGCAGAAAAAAAAAAAAAAAAAAAAAAAAAAAAAAATTAAAGCTGCAAGCAGCGTTGGGCGGGCCCTCGCACTTGTAGCGCGTCCGCGCGTGAGCCGGCCGAGTTGCATTCTGGAGCTCTGCCGGTGCGGCTGTGAATTTCCTACGCGGTTCCGACGCCGCATGAAGTGCTATATGTCACTTCCTGTGTCCCCTATGTGGAGCTACATAGCACTTGCCGCTATGAATATAAATCGGTATTGGCGTGTAGATGTCTGCGGGGTGGGAGAGTTATCAAGCACGTAAAGTTTGTTTCAGATGTGACATGTACACTGAACAATAATGTACCCAAACAATAAAATAAATTCCTTTTATATTTCCCTGCCTTGTTGTTTATGTGTACATACAGAGGAAGAATGTGAGAACAGCACACATTTCATCGTTACTGTGTGTTAGAGCATGGGAGAACAGTGGATACTTTTAATACAGCCCACACCCCTAATACTGTGTAACTATAACAAGTAGAGAACAGAAGAAAAAGATGTTCTTTCTTTACAACTGTCTGCATAGCTTATTCATATTGTGTAATGAATGAAAATAAATAGGCCTACTAGGCTCCTCTCTACTTTGACATTTAAGATTAGCTTGTTTGATCCACCTTCATACACATGTGACATTACTGTACAACTTGAGAAAGGTGAGTTGTTTTCTGCTCCAGCCTGCCTAAAAGAAAAGCGTTTTTGGGATTAAATGGACTTTATTAGCTGCTGCAGTGCAGGATGAACTCAGAATAGACCCATTTCTCACCTTATTATTCTAAATCATGCAACGAAGAAGAAGAAATGCATAAGAAATCCTGGGACAAAATCTGTCCACAAATACTGTACAGCATGTAGTCTGATGAACAAGACTTGTGTTATAGCTGACTTGGGCAGTGAAATGTTTAATTTTTTTAATTCATGTGGTCATAGTTGTCCACAACTCAAATCAGAATATAAGAAGAAATGTTTTATACCACCTCAAGAAGGCTTCCTATCAGAAAGGTAGGAAGGTATTTCAAATGTACAACTGCAGTACTTAAATCTAAGTAAAGTAATTTCCCTGACATTTTTGTGTTACTTTACTTTTAATAGACCCATGTAAGAGGTTTTATACTTCCTGTGAGTATAATCCAATCAATCTTATTTTCATACTGTATATCCGTTGTGTAATTTGATAAATTGTGTTGTATGTCGTGCTCGCATCTCAGAGAAGACTCTGACTGCAACATGCGTCTTTGTAAAGAGAAACGGACAGAAAAAGTCTCTAACTCTGCCTGTCAGCTCGCTCTGCTCCGTTAAAACTGAATTTACCATACAGAATTGAATACGAGTGCACTCCAGATTTAGCTGCAGCCAGCTGACCGTGTGCTTCTCCCTATACCGCAGTTCTGTGTCCATGCATGCAGCAAACTGAAAGCACTGTCTGTCGGTGCTTCTACGTGAAAAGAGAAGGAAGACATTGCTGGTAGTATTGTCTTCAGAGTTGTTAAACACCTCAGCGCACTGAAGGAAGCCATCTGACTGTGTGAGGGGCAAGATCGTTGATGTCTGCAGGCAGAGTAGGAGCTCTCCTGTCTGACTGGTCCACCAATAGCAGAGAAGATGACCCCTTGAGACACAGCCCCTCCTCATTTGCATAATGAGGCAGAAATGCATACAAAAATTTAAGACAGGCAGAAATAAATACCATGGGTGAAAATAAATAAGGTAAATAAATACAAAGGAAGAATAAAACAGACAAAAATATTAAAACACACATAAATAAATACATTAAAAAAATTAGTAATAAATAAAGTTGAATAAACAAATAAGGTAATTATAACAAAGGTGAATAAGTAAAGGCACTAATTAAAATATACATTTATGTCTCCTTGTATAATTTAATTACTACCTACATTTATTTATTTACTTATTTTTTTGTGTATTTAATTGGATGCTTATTTATTTATTGAGCATTTATTTATTTCTGTATTTATTTCTGACTGTGTCAGGATCGGTCCTCCATAGCGGGGTGGGAGAGTTATCAAGCACGTAAAGTTTGGTTCAGATGTGAGCATGTACACTGAAGTTACAACAACTTCCTGTGTCATGGCGAAGACTTGATCTCTGACGCCACGCCACGGACACACCCATTGACGAAAACTCGCAAATAGCACAACTTTTCATCTTCAATGCCTTTAGAAGGCACAGCACAAATTTGAAGTCGGTCGGACTAAATCCCTAGGAGGAGTTCGTTAAAGTACGAAGTGTGTAAATCATCCAAAATTTGACGTAAAATTCAAAATGGCCGACTTCCTGTTGATTTTAGGGCATCGCTCCAAGAGGCTTTTTTGTGCGTCTGGACAAGATACACGTACCACAGAAAATTCGTGCACGTAGGTAAACGTGCGGCGGGGGCTGCTTCGTTAAAAGTCACTTCCTGTTGCCAGCAGGTGGCGCTATGACTGTCTGTGAATGTCAGCATGTACATGTGTTCAGGGCGGGACTCTCATCCTACATGTACAGTTTGGTCCAGATGTGAGCATGTACACTGAAGTTACGACAACTTCCGTGTCATGGCGAAGAGCTGATCTTTGACGCCACGCCACGGACACGCCCATTGACGAAAACTTGCAAATAGCACAACTTTTCATCTTCAATGCCTTTAGAAGGCACAGCACAAATTTGAGGTCGGTCGGACTAAATCCCTAGGAGGAGTTCGTTAAAGTACGAAGTGTGTAAATCATCCAAAATTTGACGTAAAATTCAAAATGGCCGACTTCCTGTTGATTTTAGGGCATCGCTCCAAGAGGCTTTTTTGTGCGTCTGGACAAGATACACGTACCACAGAAAATTCGTGCACGTAGGTAAAACGTGCGGCGGGGGCTGCTTCGTTAAAAGTCACTTCCTGTTGCCAGCAGGTGGCGCTATGACTGTCTGTGAATGTCAGCATGTACATGTGTTCAGGGCGGGACTCTCATCCTACATGTACAGTTTGGTCCAGATGTGAGCATGTACACTGAAGTTACGACAACTTCCGTGTCATGGCGAAGAGCTGATCTTTGACGCCACGCCACGGACACGCCCATTGACGAAAACTTGCAAATAGCACAACTTTTCATCTTCAATGCCTTTAGAAGGCACAGCACAAATTTGAGGTCGGTCGGACTAAATCCCTAGGAGGAGTTCGTTAAAGTACGAAGTGTGTAAATCATCCAAAATTTGACGTAAAATTCAAAATGGCCGACTTCCTGTTGATTTTAGGCTATGGCTCCAAGAGGCTTTTTTGTGCGTCTGGACAAGATACACGTACCACAGAAAATTCGTGCACGTAGGTGAAACGTGCGGCGGGGGCTGCTTCGTTAAAGGTCACTTTCTGTTGCCAGCAGGTGGCGCTATGACTGTGGGTGAATGTCGGCATGTACATGTGTTCAGGGCGGGACTCTCATCCTACATGTACAGTTTGGTCCAGATGTGAGCATGTACACTGAAGTTACAACAACTTCCTGTTTCATTGCGAATCATCGACGCCACGGACACGCCCATTGACGAAAACTCGCAAATAGCACAACTTTTCATCGTCAATGCCTTTAGAAGGCACAGCAGAAATTTGACGTCGATCCGACTAAATCCCTAGGAGGAGTTCGTTAAAGTACGAAGTGTGTAAATCATCCAAAAATGGCCATAAAATTCAAAATGGCCGACTTCCTGTTGACTTTAGGCTATGGGTTCTTGAGGCTTTTTTGTGCGTCTTGATACGATACATGTCCCCAGAAAATTTCGTACATGTAGGTTGAACGTGAACGAGGGGCTAATCATTTCCAATTTTCAGGTGGCGCTAGCGAGTCATTTTGCACGCCCATGTGCGAAACTTGTAGAATACGAAATTTTTCACCGGTTCTGACATGTTTGCAAATTTTGGTGAGTTTTCGAGTATGTTTAGGCCATGTCATTTGGGCCTACTTTGCAGAAAAAAAAAAAAAAAAAAAAAAAAAAAAAATTAAAGCTGCAAGCAGCGTTGGGCGGGCCCTCGCACTTGTAAGCGCGTCCGCGTGTGAGCGGCCGAGTTGCATATTCTGGAGCTCTGCCGGTGCGGCTGTGAATTTCCTACGCGGTTCCGACGCCGCATGAAGGTGTTATATGTCACTTCCTGTGTCCCCTATGTGGAGCTACATAGCACTTGCCGCTATGAATATAAATCGGTATTGGCGTGTAGATGTCTGCGGGGTGGGAGAGTTATCAAGCACGTAAAGTTTGTTTCAGATGTGAGCATGTACACTGAACAATAATGTACCCAAACAATAAAATAAATTCCTTTTATATTTCCCTGCCTTGTTGTTTATGTGTACATACAGAGGAAGAATGTGAGAACAGCACACATTTCATCGTTACTGTGTGTTAGAGCATGGGAGAACAGTGGTACTTTTAATACAGCCCACACCCCTAATACTGTGTAACTATAACAAGTAGAGAACAGAAGAAAAAGATGTTCTTTCTTTACAACTGTCTGCATAGCTTATTCATATTGTGTAATGAATGAAAATAAATAGGCCTACTAGGCTCCTCTCTACTTTGACATTTAAGATTAGCTTGTTTGATCCACCTTCATACACATGTGACATTACTGTACAACTTGAGAAAGGTGAGTTGTTTTCTGCTCCAGCCTGCCTAAAAGAAAAGCGTTTTGGGATTAAATGGACTTTATTAGCTGCTGCAGTGCAGGATGAACTCAGAATAGACCCATTTCTCACCTTATTATTCTAAATCATGCAACGAAGAAGAAGAAATGCATAATAAATCCTGGGACAAAATCTGTCCACAAATACTGTACAGCATGTAGTCTGATGAACAAGACTTGTGTTATAGCTGACTTGGGCAGTGAAATGTTTTTTTAATTCATGTGGTCATAGTTGTCCACAACTCAAATCAGAATATAAGAAGAAATGTTTTATACCACCTCAAGAAGGCTTCCTATCAGAAAGGTAGGAAGGTATTTCAAATGTACAACTGCAGTACTTAAATCTAAGTAAAGTAATTTCCCTGACATTACTGTTTACGCATGTAACAGGTTTTATACTTCCTGTGAGTATAATCCAATCAATCTTATTTTCATACTGTATATCCGTTGTGTAATTTGATAAATTGTGTTGTATGTGGTGCTCGCATCGGGTACTGCTGAGACTTCATTGCCCTCTCAGAGAAGACTCTGACTGCAACATGCGTCTTTGTAAAGAGAGAAACGGACAGAAAAAGTCTCTAACTCTGCCTGTCAGCTCGCTCTGCTCCGTTAAAACTGAATTTACCATACAGAATTGAATACGAGTGCACTCCAGATTTAGCTGCAGCCAGCTGACCGTGTGCTTCTCCCTATACCGCAGTTCTGTGTCCATGCATGCAGCAAACTGAAAGCACTGTCTGTCGGAGCGTCTACGTGAAAAGAGAAGGAAGACATGCTGGTAGTATTGTCTTCAGAGTTGTTAAACACCTCAGCGCACTGAAGGAAGCCATCTGACTGTGTGAGGGGCAAGATCGTTGATGTCTGCAGGCAGAGTAGAGCTCTCCTGTCTGACTGGTCCACCAATAGCAGAGAAGATGACCCCTTGAGACACAGCCCCTCCTCATTTGCATAATGAGGCAGAAATGCATACAAAAATTTAAAAAGACAGGCAGAAATAAATACCATGGGTGAAAATAAATAAGGTAAATAAATACAAAGGAAGAATAAAACAGACAAAAATATTAAAACACACACATAAATAAATACATTAAAAAAATTAGTAATAAATAAAGTTGAATAAACAAATAAGGTAATTATAACAAAGGTGAATAAGTAAAGGCACTAATTAAAATATAACATTTATGTCTCCTTGTATAATTTAATTACTACCTACATTTATTTATTTACTTTATTTTTTTGTGTATTTAATTGGATGCTTATTTATTTATTGAGCATTTATTTATTTCTGTATTTATTTCTGGCTGTGTCAGGATCGGTCCTCCATAACGGGGTGGGAGAGTTATCAAGCACGTAAAGTTTGGTTAGATGTGAGCATGTACACTGAAGTTACAACAACTTCCTGTGTCATGGCGAAGACTTGATCTCTGACGCCACGCCACGGACACCCCATTGACGAAAACTTGCAAATAGCACAACTTTTCATCTTCAATGCCTTTAGAAGGCACAGCACAAATTTGAAGTCGGTCGGACTAAATCCCTAGGAGGAGTTCGTTAAAGTACGAAGTGTGTAAATCATCCAAAATTTGACGTAAAATTCAAAATGGCCGACTTCCTGTTGATTTTAGGGCATCGCTCCAAGAGGCTTTTTTGTGCGTCTGGACAAGATACACGTACCACAGAAAATTCGTGCACGTAGGTGAAACGTGCGGCGGGGGCTGCTTCGTTAAAGTCACTTCCTGTTGCCAGCAGGTGGCGCTATGACTGTGGTGAATGTCAGCATGTACATGTGTTCAGGGGGGACTCTCATCCTACATGTACAGTTTGGTGCAGATGTGAGCATGTACACTGAAGTTACAACAACTTCCGTGTCATGGCGAAGAGTTGATCTTTGACGCCACGCCACGGACACGCCCATTGACGAAAACTTGCAAATAGCACAACTTTTCATCTTCAATGCCTTTAGAAGGCACAGCACAAATTTGAGGTCGGTCGGACTAAATCCCTAGGAGGAGTTCGTTAAAGTACGAAGTGTGTAAATCATCCAAAATTTGACGTAAAATTCAAAATGGCCGACTTCCTGTTGATTTTAGGGCATCGCTCCAAGAGGCTTTTTTGTGCGTCTGGACAAGATACACGTACCACAGAAAATTCGTGCACGTAGGTAAAACGTGCGGCGGGGGCTGCTTCGTTAAAAGTCACTTCCTGTTGCCAGCAGGTGGCGCTATGACTGTCTGTGAATGTCAGCATGTACATGTGTTCAGGGCGGGACTCTCATCCTACATGTACAGTTTGGTCCAGATGTGAGCATGTACACTGAAGTTACGACAACTTCCGTGTCATGGCGAAGAGCTGATCTTTGACGCCACGCCACGGACACGCCCATTGACGAAAACTTGCAAATAGCACAACTTTTCATCTTCAATGCCTTTAGAAGGCACAGCACAAATTTGAGGTCGGCCGGACTAAATCCCTAGGAGGAGTTCGTTAAAGTACGAAGTGTGTAAATCATCCAAAATTTGACGTAAAATTCAAAATGGCCGACTTCCTGTTGATTTTAGGCTATGGCTCCAAGAGGCTTTTTTGTGCGTCTGGACAAGATACACGTACCACAGAAAATTCGTGCACGTAGGTGAAACGTGCGGCGGGGGCTGCTTCGTTAAAGGTCACTTTCTGTTGCCAGCAGGTGGCGCTATGACTGTGGGTGAATGTCGGCATGTACATGTGTTCAGGGCGGGACTCTCATCCTACATGTACAGTTTGGTCCAGATGTGAGCATGTACACTGAAGTTACAACAACTTCCTGTTTCATTGCGAATCATCGACGCCACGGACACGCCCATTGACGAAAACGCGCAAATAGCACAACTTTTCATCTTCAATGCCTTTAGAAGGCGCAGCAGAAATTTGACGTCGATCCGACTAAATCCCTAGGAGGAGTTCGTTAAAGTACGAAGTATGTAAATCATCCAAAAATGGCCATAAAATTCAAAATGGCCGACTTCCTGTTGACTTTAGGCTATGGGTTCTTGAGGCTTTTTTGTGCGTCTTGACATGATACATGTCCCCAGAAAATTTCGTAGATGTAGGTTGAACGTGAACGAGGGGCTAATTTTTTCCAATTTTCTAGGTGGCGCTAGCGAGTCATTTTGCAACGCCCATGTGCGAAATTTGTAGAATACGAAATTTTTCACCGGTTCTGACATGTTTGCAAATTTTGGTGAGTTTTCGAGAATGTTTAGGCCATGTCAGTTGAGCCTACTTTGCAGAAAAAAGAAAAAAAAAAAAAAAAAAAAAAAAAAAATAATCCGAGCAAATTCAATAGGGACCTCACACGGTCGTGCTCGGGCCCTAAAAAAAAAAAAATATAATCCGAGCAGATTCAATAGGGACCTCGCACGGTCGTGCTCGGGCCCTAATAATCCGAGCAAATTCAATAGGGACCTCGCACGGTCGTGCTCGGGCCCTAATAAGAAACAGTCACACACACTAAATAAGCAACACAACACAGCCACGAGAGCTGGAATAATAATTAATTTAAATAAGTAACTGAAAGAAAAGCATCAGGAATAATTCTACCAGGGACAACCTAAATTTGTTTGTGTCTATGTGTGAGACTGATTGTGTCTGTGTGCATGTGGGTGAATGTGTCTGTATGTGTGTGTGTACATGTGTGTGCATAAGCCTGTTAAAGAATGTAGTTGTTAGTGAGAGTGGGATGCCACGACTGTAACAGGCAGGCAAGAACCCCAGTAGCCAATAGGGGTGGGAGAAAAAAAAAGAATAAATCAATAAAAAAAAAAGCAGCAGGAGCCCCACCTCTGCCGAAGAGGGCCCAGGCGAGGAGAGGAGACAACGGGCCCCCATACAATTTCCGGCTCGAGGATCAAGGAGGCACAAATTTGGGAAATGAGAAAGGCCCAATGTGGGGCTGAAAAGGGCAGTTTGCTCTCAGGCCTGAGGGTGGTGCTAGAGAAAAGGGCATGAAAAAAACCCCAATACAATATCCAATATGTCAGCCCTACATACAGTGGTTTGGTTGACATTTTGGATGTTGTATTGTTTTTTTTTGTGCATATAAAAGTATCTATGCCATGCATACTGTTTCTGTGTGCATGCATGTGTCAGTGGTGAAAGAAGTATTCAGACCGACCACAATGTTAAAATAAGTTTAAAATCAAAATGTTGCAGAAATATTAGCAACAACATGTACTTGAAGTATCAAACACAGAATGGTGATGTAGAATAGTTGCTGTTAGTATTATGTCATTGTACTATTGATCATTATTAATGATGCATAATATGTACAGTAAGCTGCATTTTAATGATGTAGTTGATGAAGCTTGTTTATACAGCTTCATACACTGTTGGGTCGCTTAATCTACAAGTAGGGGAGATTGGGTATGGTAGTAACACTTTTTGCTCCAGGAACTATAACTCGCAGAATTTTTTAGCCAGAGCTCTCAAATGTTTACACAAAGTACCCACATTTGTTCACTACAGATGGCACCAATTAAATCTGCTGCAAGAATATCACAGACCTCATGAGTTGATGTCAAATACGTGGTGTTCCTTAGTTACAACCTACCCCACTACCATGTTAGGTTGTAACAACCTAGCGTGGCTCCCTTGGTCTGGGGGGGCTGCTTTGCACCCAGGGGTCTGGGGCCTCGGG
>NW_024044677.1:0-1251 GCF_014851395.1 Micropterus salmoides
ATGTGGAGTAATTAATGCATTGTTGCATTGTTGCTGCATTGTTCAGCGGCTGTGTCCTTGTCAGTGTACTAATTGCTATATTACTTGTGGTGTTTTTTTGCTGGCATTCGGTTCCCTGAGATTCACTTTAATCAATCCCAGGAATCGATGGCAGTTAGATCTACTCCTATTACCACATATAACTTCACTCAGACCCTTTGGTGGGATCCTGGATCAACTCCTTTAGAGACAGAATCATGGTTTTTTCCTTGTGCATCCGGCTGAAACTTTCCCCTTACTAGCCCCATCTGATCTCTCACACACCTTCCTGGCTGCACATGGACGCGGCTTCCACATGATCCCATGACGACACCATCGTACCAGTTTTGTTAGTATACAACATACACATCATACCCCCTACACAATTGCGGTTTACCCCCGCAGTCAATTGTCACACAGATCGATTTCAAATACAGTCTTGTTCCCCAATTCATCTGGACCCCCCTTGTATGGCTAAACAAAATCTTTTTCCTTACTGTTAGGGAGAAGTGACCTGGTAGATCTATTCAACTGTGTTTACTCATGTGTTCTGCTGGTTGTTTGGTACCCCTGCCTCTCAGACCGTCCTCCCACCATAATATTGGTACTACAATCATCATGCAATTAATGAAAAATACACAAAAACCATCCCTTTGGAAGAGCCCCTTGTCTGGGATGTACATCGTTCTGAAAACAATCACACAAGATTATAATAAAAATAAAACAAGCACACAAATAAATGAATCAAAGATATAAGTAAAAGCTAAATCCTTCAATAGTTCTTGACTGTCCTCTCACATGTATCCTGGCAAAACTTTTCCCAGGAGAGTACTTACTTACACCCCGCTCACCTGCTTACCAGAACCTCTTCCGCTATAACTTAAAGTAATAAATCAAAAAATGAATCAAAGGAATGGATTAAAGTGAGTTCAATGTGTCTCTGAGTTCATTGAGTCTCTCTTATCTGTTCAAGGGTCCTCATGGAGGATCTGTTGTCTGCTGCACACTGGCTCCAATGGTACCAGGATTCTCCTTTCCTGTGCACTTCACTGCATGCGAAGTCCTCTTTCACCTTGTAGGGTGCTGTCCACCTTGGCTCAGACCCCTTCCTCTTGATCACCTTCAGTAGAACCCACTCCGTGGATGGCGAATTTGCTTTGATATTCTGATTCATCCTCTCCATTTTCCCTTGGATTGAGGATGATACACTGTACCAAATGCATGTTTCAGCAC
>NW_024044678.1:0-25000 GCF_014851395.1 Micropterus salmoides
CAGGTCTTGGCAGACCCAGTCTTGTCATGTTTTCACTCTGCTCATTGTGGATTGGCAAGACTCAACAGGCATGTGGTTGGAAGAGACGTCATTCACGAAGGCTATACAGAGGATGATTGACAGGTCTTGCATTAACTCAGACATCAACATAAACTATCATTTAAGGGTAACAGGCTAATATAACGGGTTGCTGAAGTAATATTTAATTCTAAGAGTCTACAGCAGCTCTGTCAGACTGTAACAGACTGTTACTTTAAAGCAAAATCATGTTTCTTTGGCACCCATTATTTTGTAATTCACCACTGTCGTAAATAAGGACAGCCATTCACGTGCATTTGTTGTGATAACATTACTTATGATCATAAACTGGCAAGTCAACAACTTTGCTAGCAGCCAAACATCACTATTTCACTTAAGGGTCAAACGAAATATAAACAAAAGAATACTAGCTCGGCATCTGTGTTGCAGTCTTTTATTTCACAAAGCTCTCCCCAACCCCTGGCAGCATCTTGCTTGGTCACCCTCTTTTTCTGTTCTTAACTTCCTCCATCAACGTCCTCTTCGGTCTGTTCGTCTCTGTCATTAGTTAACCTTATGTCCATAGAGGCTGCTGAGCCAGATTATGTTGCCCTTTCACTCAACCAGTAGCAGCATAATGTTGCTTGAAACTTGGGTGACAAGCTAGCCAACAAAGCTAGACAGTAACTGACACGAGCACCTACAGTAACCATACCGACGTAATCTAGTAAGTCTGCTAACATCAACTCGAGCTTGCGGCTAAACCTCTGTGAAACCTCTGGCTGATTTTGCTCAAGTCAATAACTTTACTAACACAGGCAAACCAAGCAAGCGCAACAACACAAGCAACCCAGCTAATAAGTTATTACTAGTCCAACAGCAAGAAAGCTAACTCGGCATCTGTCCTGAATCCTTTCAGTTTTTTTTAGCTCACGGCAAAGAGTACAAGGCAGTCCGATACTTACTCTTGTCCAGTCGCTTGCTCGGTTACACTCTCTATTTCTCTTCCTAGCTTCCTCTAACTAGCTAGTTTCTCCTTAGTTTCAAAGAACTTAAATTGTACATTCTATACTTTTTGCTTCCTCTTATAGCTTGCTGAACAGTTGTGTTGGTGCTGTAAAGCATTAGCCTACGCCACTGTCGCTAAATGTTGTTCGTGCACTGGACTCCAATGTTACGTAGTGCCACTAACCAGTAACACTAGACTTCAGGCGCCATTCACCTTATTACAATTCAGTATCACCAAAATTACTTTGAAGCTGATATTTTAAGATAAAATTACTACGTAATATTGCTTTAAAGAAGTTATTTAAGCTAAATGCTAATTAAAGTATGCTAACAGTACAAATGCTAAAATGCTGATTTTTAGCAGGTAATGTTTACCATGTTCACCTTAACCCACCAAGTTTAGCCTGTTAGCATGCTAACATTTGCTAATTAGCACTAACCTGATGATGCTGCTGGATGAAAAGTCATCTGCAGCAAATTTTACAGAACTTCATCCAATAGCTTTCAAGCTATTTCACTCAACATCATACATGTCAACCTCATGGTGGCACTACATGAAATGTCAGGGGATAAACAAAGTCAGAAGGATTCACTATTTGGGAACAATAAAATGTCTATACAACATTTCAGGGCAATTCACCCAATACAGATATTTTAGTCTAGCGAAAATTGTGGACTGAAAGAACCACATTGCCATCCGTGCCCAGCTATGGCTAAAAATGACTGACGATAGAGTCGATAGAAGATATACATACACATCAATAAATATCACCCTCCAATTAAAGGCCTGTCTGGCTATAGAAGGATAACATTTTTGAAAATCTAGAGTAGTAAAGACCAGGCTGATGAGAGGCAGAATACTATAAAACACAATGTTGACCATGAAAAACTGCACTGAGGATAATCTGATAACACTGTAGTTACACAGAAAAGCAATAAACAGTGCATTACATAGATTGATGGGATGAAATACTGATACTCTCTGCAAAGCAAACTACAGCTACCACAGAGTTTTGTGGCTGCGCTTGAGAAACAAAAGAGGAAAATGCTAGAACAAAAAGTCCAATGCCCTCTGTCCATCCTTGCAGCCACTCCAAAGCCAATGAGCTGCCATCCAACCTATGACTTGTTTATCTGTAATTCTGATAACGTGACCAATCACGCCAGCCAAAAAGCACAACTATGACCAATGAAAGAAAGACTGTTTCTGCTGGCTTAGCAACAGGGACAGCGGAGAGACCATCCATCTCACAGGCTGACAAAGAGACATTATACTTTCACTCTGACAAAAATAGCTCACATGGAATTTAGTCGAGAAGTTAACTTGAGATTTACAATGTTGATAAATAGGTTGTCAATTTTTAAATCATGCAGTCACACACAGAGCATCTTTTTTTTCAACAGTGTTTGTGAGTGTCTCACCCTCTTTCTGCTCAGACACTAACTGATTTCTCCACTTCCCCCTCCTCCTAAACTCTCACTAGTGTTTCTCCTGATCTCCCTCTTATGTGTAATTTAGGCACTCCCACAGTAATGGACACCCATACTCAGGGACAGTGAGTGGGAACCCGCTGTTCCAGCTACTGTACTCTCAGAATCCTAATCATAGCTGTCTACACATTACTACAGCTTGGATGCTGTAGTAATTCGGTAGTGAGATAAAGAAAGACAGAGGTTCCTGGAAAACAAGGGGAAGAGGAGCTACCTCCTCAGCTAGTCGCATGCTACCAGCGGTGCAGCTCCTGGTCTCCCTCTGTGTGCGGGTGTCAGAGTGAAATATGGCATTCACCCTGCAGGCAGAGATGCACCAGGTGCACCATGTTCATGTCCTACCATGTCCTCCTTCTCCTTCCCCCCAACCTGTCAACTGACATTGGGGCAAAATGGGGGTGCTCACAAGAGGAGCGTGGTGCCATTGTTGCAGAGTGTTTATGAAAAATCTAAATCTGGAGTGACTGAGCTGGGGTTGCTCCCCAGCACTGTGCTGACAGTGCGAAGCAGGAAAAAAGGAAGGAGGTGGGACTACCTGGGTGCAAACACTTGGAGTGCTGACTGTTTGAGGTTGTTGAGGACAGGAGGATTACATAATAGAAATCACTGTAACACTTCAGACTGAAGCAGCGCTTCCGTTTCTCCCTAAACATATGCCACATATCTTTCAAAGTCAAAGCTTTTGTCTTGGTTATGGCTGTAAATCCGAGTTCATATCAAGATTCATAATATTCAGTTAATTTAACTGTTATGTGCCCTTAGCCCAGTATGTACAGGGAGACGCTGCAGATCCCATGACCTGGCATGGAATAAGCAGGTACAGTATAGAAAATGGATTGATGGATGGACCTTATGTACAGGACTGTCATGCGTTAGCCTCAACTATTTGCCTCCATTCCACCTCTTCCCTCAGCTTCACCCACTGTCCATCCAATCTCATCCATCCTTGCTCCAGCTGATGAAAACCTTGGCTTTAGCATCCAGCAGCAGAGTGAAAACACGTAGCCCTGTGACAAGCGGTGCACGCTTCTTTTCACATCGTGTGTTTATTTTTTTTTATTCATGCCGAGCGGCACCATTACCTGACCATTCATCTTCTACTATTAATCCACCCTGACAGTGTGTGACAAATGTGACATGAGATTACTTCACTAAGGCTGCAGTGCATTGTGGAGCTTGATCCTGCCTGAGATGATTCACCAACTGTCATGTCTTTTGTTTGACAATGAGGCTGGTGGGGGAACTCAACAGCAGGAACAGTCTGTCTCATCAAGGATTATTAGGGTTTCCAGACAGACACCTGAGTAAGAAAATACGGATATACTTGTCCTTGAAGCCAGAGTCGGTTAAACATAATCAGCATGTCTCCATCAAACATAATCTTAGACCAACACTAAGATCAGTAGCACGGTTTTTGGTTTCAGCTCATAGTTTTAAGGACTATACCAGCATGTTAGCAAGTTTTAGTAGGTACATTATTTCACAAAAGTGAGTACATCCCTCACATTTTTGTAAATATTTGATTATATCTTTTCATGTGATACACTGAAGAAATGACACTTTGCTACAATGTAGTGAGTGAACAGCCTTGTATAACAGTGTAAATTTGCTGTCCCCTCAAAATATCACACAGCCATTATTGTCTAAACCACTGGCAACAAAAGTGAGTACACCCCTAAATAAAAATATCCAAATTAGGCCCAATTAGCCTTTTCCCCTCTCCGGTGTCATGTGACTCGTTGGTGTTACAAGGTCTCAGGTTTGGATGGGGACCTGGTGTTTTAATTTGGTGTTATCGCTCTCATACTGGTCACTGAAAGTTCAACATGGGACCTCATGGAAAAAACTGTCTGAGGATCTGAAAAAAGAATGGTTGCTCTACATAGAGATGGCCTAGGCTATAAGAACATTGCCAAGATCCTGAAACTGAGCTGCAGCACGGTGGCCAAGACCATACAGCGGTTCAGGACAGGTTCCACTCAGAACAGGCCTTGCCATGGTTGACCAAAGAAGTTGAGTGCACATGCTCTGCGTCGTATCCAGAGGTTGTCTTTGGTAAATAGACGAATGAGTGCAGCATTGCTGCAGAGGTTGAAGGTGTGGGGGGCTAGCCTGTCAGTGCTCAGACCATATGCCCCACACTGCATCAAATTGCTCTGTGTAGCTGTTGTCCCAAAAGGAAGCCTCTTCTAAAGATGATGCACAAGAAAGCCCGCAAACAGTTTGCTGAAGACAAGCAGACTAAGGACATGGATTACTGGAACCTGTGGTCTGATGAGACCAAGATAAACTTATTTGGTTCAGATGGTGTCAAGCGTGTGTGTTTCTTGCCTAAAGTCAAGCATGGTGGTGGGAGTGTCATGGTCTGGGGCTGCATGAATGCTGCTGGCACTGGAGAGCTACAGTTCATTGAGAGAACCATGAATGCCAATATGTACTGTGTTGAGCTGCAACTATTAGTCAATTAATCGATTAGTCGATCGAAAGAAAATTAATCGACAACTATTTTGATAATCAATTAATCGTTTCAGTTATTTTTTTAAGCAGAAATGTGAAAAATTAGCTGGTTTCCTCTTCTTAAATGTGAGGAATTTCTGCTATTCTTTGTCATTTATGATTATTTAGTAAATGAAGAGTCTTTGGCTGTTGGACTGTGAGTTGGATAAAAGAAGCAAATTGAAGATGTCACTTTGTGCTCTGGAAAATTGTGATGAGCATTTTTCACAATTTCTTGAAATTTCATAGGCTAAACTATGAGTCGATTAATTTTGAAAATAATCGACATATAACATTAGTTGCAGCCCTAATACTGTGATATACCGAAGCAGAGCGTGATCTCTTACCTTCGAAGACTGGGCCTCTGGGCAGTATTCCAATATGATAACGACCCCAAACACACCTCCAAGACAACCACTACCTTGCTAAAGAAGCTGAGGGTAAAGGTGATGGACTGGCCAAGCATGTCTCCAGACCTAAACCCTATTGAGCATCTGTGGGGCATCCTAAAACGGAATGTGGAGGAGCGCAAGGTCTCTAACATCCACCAGCTCCGTGATGTCGTCATGGAGGAGTGGAAGAGGGCTCCAGTGGCAACCTGTGAAGCTCTGGTTAACTCCATGCCCTAGAGGGTTAAATCAGTGCTGGAAAATAATGCTGGCCACACAAAATCTTGACACTTTGAGCCCAATTTGGATATTTTCACTTAGGAGTGTACTCATTTTTTTGCTAGTGGTTTAGACATTAATGTCTGTGTGATGTGTTATTTTGAGGGGACAGCAAATTTACGCTGTTATACAAGCTGTACACTCACTACTTTACATTGTAGCAAAGTGTAATTTCTTCAGGGTTGTCACATAAAAACATATAATCAAATAAAAATGTGAGGGGTGTACTCACTTTTGTGAGATACTGTATGTTCACTTTACGATAACACTGTATTTACCGAACGCAGTAACATTTCAGCATTCTATTGTTAAAAAAAACACAAGGAGTCAGACAATCAGAGTCAAATGTTTTGCCTCGTTTTCCCCTTTATTTGGAGATACAAAAAAAGTGAGCACATCTGTTATGTTACTAATAATCCCTTTATTAAACAGGAAAACTGTGCATGCCAACAACTTTTGAAAATGTGATAGGTCTAAGTTGAATTGGGAAGCTGTTCCTGACTGTGATGGATTTTTAAAAGGACAAAAGTCATCTATTCTATCATTTATTTGACTGTAATTAATAGAATCAATGACCTTTTGTAACAAACAGTAGCTTTCCTTTGATTAAAAATCCCGTATATAACAGTCTTGCTGGTTATTTTTGAATGCTATGCATTTTTACATTTTTGGATATATTTTTTTGTCAGTTTTGACAGTATAATCTGTTCTGTTCACTTGATGCAATGTATAGTACACCCAGGTCTGCACCTAACTATTATGACAATAATAGTTTATGATAAAAAGCTACTTGGTTTACTATTATATATGACAAAGAGAAGCCAATCCTGCCTTTTGAGAAGCTGTAACCGCAGAATGTGTAGCATTTTTTTCTCCATTAGTTTTGCTTAAAACATGGCTACAACGATTAACAAAATAGTTTGGTGATTATTTTTCTATCTTTGATCTCTATCAGTCATCACTGCTCTTTGAAGTTCCTGGCTCTATAAGAAATGTATGATCAAATAGGGAAATTCTCACATGTTTACTGAATTTAATTAGCCATGTGCAAAATCTTTCTCAGAATCATAAAGTAGTATTTAGCAAGAGAACCTGTATGCTTAGCAGGTTTTAGGGATGCACTCTGAGATTCTGATACAACCAGGAAGGATTTTTCTTTGATCTCTTGCAGAATAATAGCAGGCTATGGAAGACCTTTCCACTGCTTTGGCACAGTACGTAAAGGAGTGTAGAGAGATAGGTCTGGCAGTGCTAGACTGGAATATGACAGGCACTCTGATTTTATTGAAGTACAGTGGTAGCCTGTGTTCTGTCTAGACCAAGCTAGGAAAGTTGTTTGTAGGAATGCTCATGCAAATATTGACCTTCAATTAGGTGAAACAGACGCCCCTCGTTTATGGGCTGCAATATAGAGGCATCAGCAAAAAAATTGTACACATAAACAGTCACAGAATATATATATAAACACGCAGAGACATACCTACACAGCGTACACAAACACATCTTGTGTAAATACACCTTCATTTGCTGTGTGAACTGACATCAAATGGAAGACAACTGCAAACCTGAAGCCTTTTAAAGGTAGTTTTAACCTCAAACAGGATGTCAGCACAGCACTAGTAGCATCGCAAAACCACAGGAAAAATTAACAGTTCTACCCTAACACAATACACACAGACCAAAATCTGTAGGGTTTTGTGCCCTTTAATAGGGTCAGGAGCAAATGACCTTCGCAAGTGATGGCAGTCGACCACACTGCTGCATAATTAACAGCATCTAAAATGAGGTGTTCTTTATATGACCTTACCTGACAATGTTAGGGCACAGCTTGCCTACAGGGACTATGCAGTAAATAACAAATGCACATGTACATGTGCCACCCACAACACACATACAGACCAGCTTCTTTTCTTTTCTTTTCTTTTAAATCTTGTTTCAGGTATTTTATATATTAGATTATGACCGTACTGCAGAGTATGGCCCAGAAGATAAAAACGAGCACGCCTCAGAGCTCCCCATAAGCCAACACATCTCAAAGCCTGACGGCACGCCAGGTAAGAGACCGAAGACCTGAACATGGCACTCTGCAGTCTGACAGCACCGTGAGGGACAAAACACATCTGGATTTCACCGAAGGCTGTTCCACAGATTTCACAGGGCTTTTAAAGAGTGCAGCTAAAGGAGGGGGTCCAGGGGTTAGTTCAACCGCTCTGCTTCAGTGACAGTGACAAGGCTGGGGCGGACTGTGCTGGAGCATCGCCTGCTGCCTTGATTTGCTCAGCAGATCCGTGGCAGGGTTGGAAGGATTTTCCCCCAAAGCCCTCTTACCCTCCCGCAGAGCAGAAATCCCCTCCAATCCTCATTCGCAGTTACTGGAGGGACGCCTTACACACTGAGACAAAGGACTCCAGAGAGGAGAGGAGAGGACAGGAGAGGTAACAAGAGGCAAGAGGAGACAAGAAGAGAAGAAACAAATGGAGAAAAAGGGAGAAGAGGGGAATCTGTTCTAAAAAGATGAAAATTTAAGGAAGCCAGTATAAGTACATAAACATCATTAGATTGGAAAAGTATACTTCACTGTCTCTCTTCTCCTTCACCCTCTCACGCACATATATATTCCCACACATAAAAGATAAGACAATACAGACGGAGATCCTCTTGGAAGAGGCAGAGGAGAGACACAGCGATGGTGGCTCTCTAAAGTAAAGCTGGTTAGTTAATCAGCACAGATCAGTATGGGGAACAGACACATGGAGATTGTGATCTGTGCAGATGCAGTGTGTGCTGAGGGGTGTGGTCGGAAGGGGTGTCTTGGGACCCAGAAAGAGAAAGCGAGAGATTTGGATGAGGTGGAGACATCATAGTCGTGAAATATAATACCTCGCCTGCGTCATCGATCAATACACACACTAGGCATGCATCTATAGCTAATCTTTCAAGGCAACACAAAATCCTTACTGGAGAGCTATGTGCCCGACCTCCTGAAGGTTAGGTTTAATTCCTTCCCTAAGAATATCCAGTAATTGATAAGCTACAGTGTGTGCTATCGCTTTTTTTTCAGGCAGTCATCAGCCTTTCCCAAGCATTGCACAAACCTCCCCGATGAGATTGCGGCCTAGCCCTCTCCAGACATACCTGTGGTCAGCAGCACAAGAAGCTTACAATCACACTCCAACAATCACTATTACACAACATTGACCAGGGTGGAAAGTGAACACCTGCGCGGAAAGGCCCTCGCTGTTAATATAAGAAGAAAACAGATCGATTATCACATTCACAGGTGAGAACAATAGAAACTGTAAACCTTGTCAGAATGACATATTGTGGCATATTAAAGAGTTGCTGTGATGTAATAAACATGCAGACTTTTTGGAGAGAGGCTTGCCATTACAAGCAGCAAACCCCTCGACATTCCACATGGTTACCAACTGTGCCGAAGTAGCTAATGATTAACTCTCATGAAGGGAGTGTTTGAATGAGTAACCCCTCTCCCAGCAAAAAACCTGCACTGCCTGCCCGGCTGTATGTGTACATCATCGTCCACATATATTGTTACATAACCTGGACTGGCACACATGGGAGTGGGCCAGGCAGCCACACTAACAAACATACACTACAGACTCTTGCTCCCTGGCAAACACAAAGAAATTCTATCTCCATTTGAACGGGCAGCCAACACACCGGCCTGGGCGAGAGGTTGAGTCGAGGCCAGACACTGACAGACAACCGCACCCCCTGACAAACACAACACAAACACACTGAGTGCAACGATACAAAAGCAGAGCCACTGAGTACAGACGAGGCCACAAGACTAAATTAGAGAAATATGTCTTTATAAAAGACCTATTCAGAATATGTCACAGTGCAACTGAATGCACGCAGTAAAATTATTAGGCCAGTGGGGCATTTGTGAAGTTGCCAGGCTGGCACTCCTGGCCTCCATTTTGCATTGTGTGTGTGTGTTTGTACAAGTGTGTATCCAAGGTCTTGTTCCTGGTTCACTCTGGTCTCCCAGCACTACAGTGGGTCTATTCTTCTTGGGTGGTTCAGAGATCAGGATTAATGACCAGCAGCAGGGACTTGAAAAGGTTGTGTCCACCAGCCACCAGGATTTTACAGCCTGGGTGTGTGTCACTGAGTGTGTGTGCATGTTTATTTTGTAAAAAGTTTTGTAGGAGACTGTTAACAATGCCATCCTTCTTGCATGCTCACTCAGAGAAAACTTAAACATGCTCATACATGCCATTTAATACTTTGTGTAATCTGTAAATCCAACAGTCATGCATGAAGCAGAACAGACTGCCGACTACCACACTTGTTCACTTTTTACACAGTATAACAGGCATCCATGTAACACCTACAAATTTCACATCAACGGTTCAGACTAAACTGTCACTCTTGCTCTACAGATCATCCCCTGATCCTTTGCTCCAGTGTGGCCGTGGTTATCCAACCTTGTTATCTGTAGGAGGTGCATCTGAAGGTCTGAGCAGGAACTCCACATGACCCCCTCGCTGCCGATGGCATTTCATGCATTTAAATCAACACGTTGCCACCTGCAAGGCTGACTCAGTGTGTGAGAGATGGAGACGTGGAGAGGGTATGCCAGGTGAGTGTGTGTGTGTGTGTGTGTGTGTGAAAATAGGGACATAACGTATAAGGTGTTGAGTGGTTCTGCGTTAATTGGCAGAAAACTGCCGTTTTCCATGTGGAGGGTTGTTTGTGCCAGCAATAGATACAGACACACACACAAACCTGCCTGACTAACTTACTGAAGCCTTCAGTAATATGTGTAAGTGCTGACAGAGTTATGTTTTGCTTTTATTGTACCTAACAAACTCATTGCACAAGTCTACAGCTAGGACACTGAATACCAGAGCTTTCTGTAATGAACTGGCGGTGCTAAACTGACTGGTATGAAAACAGGTTGTACAGCTATACTGCTAATAGCACATTCACTTCCAGCTTTAAAACATAGTAATTATTCTTTACAAGCCATCTTCTAACATTTCAGCCAAGTTACAATGGTATAAAAACATCAAAGTAAGGCTGACTGGCAGCTTTTATCCACATCCACGTTGAAACCATAAATGGCAGTAATCCCTAAAGCCCAGATTTTTTTCAATGATCAAATGCTTTACCATGTCAAACGATCTTGGAACTTTGCAAGGAAACAGAGCAGCACTCTCCTTGGGTGCCTGCTGAGCTAGTGCCTTTCTTCAGCCAGCACCACAAGTGGTCTTGATCCAGGCCAGAGTGGAGTCCTGTAAGGCTGCCACTTTGTGCTGATTCAATAAGAAATAATTGCATATTGGCCCTCTCCACTCATCCTCCTACAACACCCTGGTCTTACACTTTACTGTATTTCTGTGCTGTAAGTTACAGTATGGAGTTACAGCTCAGGAAAGGACACTGCAGCATTGCTGCTGTTGTTTTTTTTTTTAAATCCACATTCTTTAGATTGGATGGAGAGTTGCATTGACGAGCTATTGAACTTTGACTGATATGGAAAGGTATTTCTCAACAGGGTTTAAGGCAACCACAACCACTGTGGTATCATCCACAGTGAGAGCAACACATGTAAAGTGCTATCCTTACCTCATGACCTTATTGTTCTGATTTACCTGATGTAATATTTCCTTTATGATATCAATATGCTCACATGTTTTGGATATTATGGAACTTAATATACTGAATTCAGATAGATAGATAGATAGATCTGTAAACAAATTAAGTGCTAATAAATGTAAATGGACTGCACTTATTTAGCTCTTCAACTTAATGGACAAAGTGCTTAACAACTGGCTTCTCATTAACCCAGTTAAAATAACAGAAATAAAGGTTAAACGCTACTGTTATACTCAAGATGACTTCATTTACTCTTTGTAGATGGGGAATTTAAAGTTTGTATGTAAACTATTTTGCCTAGGATAAACATGTCAGTCAAGAGTCATACATTCATTGAGTCTGTAATATTGTCATTAGCCTACCTTGCTGTGTAGCCTAAAGGTGTCTGACAATAAAACAGCTTGAATAATATGGGGACTTAGCGTTAAACGGAGGAGGTGATCCTAATTGTACAGTCGCCAAAATAAACCTGTTGAAGGCATCTTAACCCATTTATCATACAACAGCGTATCAACGCAGTACAAAAGCATGATGTCATCCCCTAAAAATCTGGTAGTGTCGGTGTAGTCGATTACAAGTAAGTTCACAGGCCTGATCGTGAATCTTAAACTTGCGTTTGATCCGTCCTGTTGCTCTCCTCAACCGGTTTGTTTCTGAGGACGGAGGGGGTGAATGAGGGCAGCCTACACGGTGAAGCATATGCTGTCGGCTGTATGTGCAGCGCCCCCGCGGCTACTTCAGCCAACACTGCTGCACGCGCTGTAGTTCTGGACCGCGGCTGTCTCCAAAAATCCCTCTAAGCTGCTGCGGTCCGCTGCATGCAGCCCATCATCGCCCCCCCCCCCCACACACACAAATACCCCACCCTAAACCAATCACCTATCCTATATAACACACAACGATGCAACTCAACTTCATGACACACTCTCGGTGTGAAAACGCGGGTGGCATATCCTGCGCTCAACTTCACACCACATCACTCCTCAATGTGACAACCACTGCAACGTCACCGAAATTAAGTCATAAACAGGCAATAATATAGGTTAATATTTACCAGCTTGCTACAGTGCGGGCGCTGCAGCCTTTTATCCCGTAGCGAAAGGGCCAGAAGTCCGCATTTCCTGGATTGCGATGCGCTGGATAGAGTTGCTCTCGGTGCCCGCGTTTCTGCGGAGGGAGGGCCGGAGGGGCTCGGGGTGCTTCCCACTGTTGTGTCAGACCGGACAGCGATGCCACATTCAGCTGATCGCCACAACAAAACAACATCTCGCCCTACGCAAAACAACACTCCGCGGCTCAGCACCACCCCGCACGGCAGGTCCAGTGGGCGCCGCCCGCCTCTCAGCCTCCACCAGTGGGCTGGCGCGTCGAGCCCGCCTCATGAATAAACATGAGGTCGCAGAGGCAGCCATTGGGTGAAAGGCGCAGTTCCTGGTTAATGCTATTAATTCTAATTAGCCAGGCACCCTTATGCAGTCGCTTTCAGGAGAGTTTTGTAGAGACTGAATAATCACGCACACTCTGATCTGATCTGGTTTACATCAGATTCCTCTCTGACCCAGCAGAAGTATTAACCTCCGCAGACTTATAGGTCGCCAACGCACACCTTCCTGCTATAGGCTACCGCAAGAATGAATAGCCTCCCTAAAGTGATGCTGAGACTGCATCACACACAGGAGAGATATAATAGAGGTCAGGATCCGAGACCACAAATCAATTAACTCCTCCTGGATGACTGAATGAGCTGTCAAAGGGTCACAGGCAGCGTTTTGCAATCCTATGCACACATATCTCAGTACTTAGAGTGAATTTCCTGCTAATCTGATGAACCCGTCTGTTTGCCTCCCCTCATTCCTCAGGGACCAAGTGTGTGTGTGGGGAGGGGAGCGGGCAGGTCACCGCAGTAAAGGTTACCGAGGGGAGCAGTCCTAGTGGCAGTGACTGCTGCACGCCTTGGTATCCTGGAGATCAAATGAGGCTCTGAAAAGGCCAGTGGACATCAGAGCTCATCATCTTTTCACCTGACTCACATCAATGTCATGGTGCACAGGAATTGTGATTTCAAAAAAATCAAGACATCCAGCAGGTGAATTAGGCCACATGCTCCATGATGTCAACAGTGGGGGAGAAGCTGGTGCAGAATTAGAAACATTTCGTCCTCTCTGCGTGTGAGCGCACAGTCAGTCCCGCTCTTTTGTCTCTCACATTTCCAGAGCTGTCTGTGCATCTGCATCCAGCGTGCTAACTCTTTTGAGTAGAGCTCCGCAGCGCAGAGGAAAGGGGAAGGAAGGGAAGGAGGGAGGGAGGGTGTGGAGAGGGGTAGAAGAAAAAGAGGAGAGGATAGGGGAGCGCAAAAAAAGACAGTGGGAGGAAATGAGAGACAGAGCAGGAGACGCAGGAGGGAGAGCAGGGACACGCTGTGGTGTGAGCGCTCCGTACTGCTACAATATGACTCTGACAGGCTTATGTAACCAGACTGGCCTGGCATTTGGCTCACAGCAGACGCCGGCTGCTCTGACTGTTATATAACTGCATTAGCTGCTCCTCTGAGCCGGGGGAGAGCATGCGCACAGGAGAGACCCATGCGCACACACACATACACACACACACACACTCAGACTTTTTAGACTTCCAACCAGAGGACTGAGTGACTGTATCGCACTGCGGCCACGAGTGAGAGAATGCAAGCGATCGAACAAAATGAGAGAATAAATAAAACTGACCCTGAAAGTCCAGCAATTGATTACAAACAGGCAGATCTTTTAGTGTCCACAATTTACACGATGGAGAGAATCTACGCAGTGAGTCTGACAGGCATCAGCATTTCCACTTCCCATCATCCAGCAACAAGTTTCCCATCCTGAAAAGCCTAACTGGGGCTTAATGTTGGGTAAATGTTTCCAGTGCTCATGCAGTATGCCAGCAGGGCTTAAACTCAATTAGCTCCCCTGCACGCAGCACATAATTTAATGGGCCTGGATCCCACTCTTAAAACCCAATTACACCTCAGACAGGCATTTCCAGTCACTCTGTCAAAGAAGTGGTCAGGGAGGCACACTCCTGTCACAAAACAAAAGCTCACCCAGGTCAGCACCAGGAGCAGTCCTACTATTCACGGTTCATTTGTTTTAATAACAAAACACTGAAACAAAGCCGACATCTGCAGATGATCTATGTGTTCCACCGCGGAGAATGCCCTTATTCCTGACAAGTGAATGCAAAGTGCATCTAAACGCTGACATTTCCAAACTAATGTGGGAAAGCTGAAGTGAAGATTAAGGTCAGGGATAACACTGCGTGATAACCATTGTTTCAGTCAATCTGCAATTAAAAATCCCAGGGTACCTAACCAAGCGTGGCTGCTGAGCTACACTAAGTGGTTCATAATCAGCACATTACAGCTTCTGATCTCTTATTACAGCGACAAATTGCGTCTGATGATAACGGAGGAAATGAAGGTGGGATTTATGACACTGGAGCCAATGGCCAAAGACAGAGAGTGTCTTAAATCTGTCCTAGGAGAAAAACCGAGTTCACATTTGTGCACCTGATGATAGCAGGGGAAATAAAAATGCGATTTATGACACTTGGCTAATTTGTTCTCACATGCTGTTGGCTGTGTTCAGAGGCTGTTAAATTTCAGATGGGACTAATGGAAGAGTGTAGTGCAAAGAGTTCTTTAGTCTGACGAAACTCTTGATTTTATATGCATCAATCACTGACAGAAATGAAAGAATGTTCTTTAGAGTGAGATAATGTCAAGACTTGGAGCTTCTGTCCCTGCTGCTGCAGCAGTTGTTGGATATCGGTGTGTTTTGTTTCCAATCATATTTAATCACATTAGTTGTGAGGTCCTAATTACAACCTTTTAAAATACTATTTACTTCAATGTCCACTATGCTGAATATGGAATGGCTTACACACACACGTGCTGAGATATTTTTATTTTCCATGAGCAAATTACAGGTATTAGCACTTTATATTCCCTCACACAATTTTTAACACTGCTCACTGTTTTAATTTTTATTATTTATGTTTTCTTTACTCTCTCGTGCTTGTTTTTTTACATTTACAGTTGTGTGCTGTTGTTCTCCCTGCAGTGCCGGGGAAAGTCTTTGTTTCCTCCACAACACGTAAGGGAAGTGAGACTTCATTCTTACAACTAAATTGTGACACATCCTCATCCATCAGCTCAAGGTTGTCATGGATAGGCTGAGCGAGGGGTGGCGTTGTGGAAGTCGACAGGAGGTAGTGTCCCGAACTGTTTCAGACAGTGCCAATTGGATCGAGTGACTGTAGCAGCCAAAACCAACAGGCTCCGTCTGCCAGCCAGGCAAGAAGGAAATAACACAGCAGAGGCTGCAAGCACTGGCACACACTGCTCTATCTTTGTACCAGCACAAAGCACAGGTCACATTTTCTGCTTCAATTTACAGTTAGGCTTAAGAGGTGACATCTGGTCAGAGCTATAATTATTATTTACTGGATACACAAGTCATGCGCTTTCAGTTTGGCTTTAGACTTCTGTCGCAGGAAGCTAAACTCAGCAAAGGATCAAGACATTAGTGGCTGATGTGAATGTGTCCTCAGTTACACAACTGTTGGAGAGACAAACCATGTTAACAGTTTAAGCAGCAAACAGGGAACCCCAGCAGGGGACATGGCAGGGTAAGGCCAACTGATGATGACAATCCATCAGACATAAAGTGCTTGCACTGAAGCGATGTGTCAGGCATACCGTTTGCTTGTTTTTAGAGTGTCATCTATCACGATACTTCACCCAGAGTACAGAACATGCTGTGATATGGGTATTAGCCCCTCCTTAGCCCCCAACTCATACCTCATGACCAATCTACGGGCTGATGTACAGAAACGATCACAGAGCCTGCACCCTGGTGACCCATTAGAGATAGGGAGGTGTTATGTACCATGAGTAACATCTATGGGGCACCTAAATCACCCCAAGAATTAATATATTACCTTACCGGTAATTATTGTACCTCAGTAAATAAGTAAAACAATAATCAAGTGTAACCACAAACTGGCTCACATCCTGCTTTTATCAAATATTTAGTAGTATTTAGTAGTTTTTACACTCCCATCTTCACAGCATGCTGAAAACGGTTGATTTTACTCAGTTTTTCTATTTCAGAATCAGAATCAGTTTTATTGCCAGGTATGTGTAGGCCTAAACATACGAGGAATTTAACTCATTGCTACATTGCTCACGATGTGCTTACTTATACAATAATAAAATAATAATAATAAAATCAGACAAACTACAGAGTAGACAACACTAATATACACACTACGAACAAAACAAAATAGACATATTGACAAATAGTGCATTTGATCTTTTTCATGGGCCACACGTGTAAAGCTTCTATGGAGCCTCCATCAACACAAAGAGTGAGAGACAAGAGTTCTATCTTTATTAAAAACAGTGTTTTTACATAAATTACAATTTTAATTCCTGTCATAGACCTTTGCCTTACTGGCATGCAATGACTGACTCAAAACAATAAAGGAAAGGCATAATAAGCACACATCAGTATTAGTGTCAAATTCTTTTTAGAACACAGGACCACAAAAAGGCACTTTTGAAATAGTGTTTTGAATAGTACATGTTATGATCCAACACTGGCAATTTTACCTAAATAATCTCTTAGTAGGGGGATAATGGTAAAATGTACAATACATTTGACATGTTTGATGAATAAAAAATATTAAAAAAAAAAAACATTTCCAACTTCTCACATTCACTATACTCATATGCAGCGTAACAGGAAATCTGATTCATAAGTGTGGGCATTGCAAGGTTTGAAACATAGGATTGTACCAAACTCACTATACAAAATATAAATGGTCTTACTTTAAGTCATTCTATTCATATTGAAATTTGAGGTAACTAATATATAATGCAAAATTCAGTACCATCATTACATCAACACACTATGAAAGTCAATACCATTTAACTGCATTTTACAATTACTGAAATGCGTCATTATTGTTTTGTACACAATTAAAAATCCCCCTCTTTTTTACTGAACACCCTCTGCAACATTCTGGAAAACAATGGCATTTGTCAGAGGACAGGTAGTGTGGAGTTAACGCATTCGCCTCCTGAAATGCGCACCACTACACATCGCATGATGCTGACTGCTATGAATCAATAAATGTCTCCCTGCTGCAAATAGACTGCCATACAGATACAGAATGTCGCCCGTGGCTGTACAAGGCCAAACACAGTCAGACATGGAAAAGGCATAGCACCGGAGATAAATGTTACCCTATGTTGGGAACAGACGAGGAAGTGCTGAGATTAGACTCGTGGTCTATCAGGACTCTCTGGCTCAAGGAGTAATGACATGGATTTGCATACAGCCAAGCAGCAAAAGGGAAGCCCTGTTATGATCTGTAGGGTGTGTCATATTAGTCTTATCTAACTCTCACACTCACCTCACTCTGGGGCTCCTAAGAAGGGTTCTCCTCGTTGCCCCCAGCACTTAAAACAGTCCAGCTAATCAGGGGGATTCCAGACCTGGCCAATCAGAGAAGCTTGATGACACAGGCTTTCAAAAGGAGATCTGTAACGGAAATGTCTGAGGTATTGAGAAAGTGCCTTGTTGCTTAGCCTTTGTGATATACCAGCATCAAAAATTCAGCAAAATCATAATGGAGCTCATACAGTCATATCACACCAACATCAGGGGGATGGATGGGAGTTGCCTATCAAGGTCAGGCTAATTATTAAAAAAATCCACTTACACTTTCAAAAGTCTGTAGTTATTATCACACCAAACAATCATACTGAGAAGAGTAAAACAACAGAAACACAATAACAGCAGAGAGATTAAAAAAAGAATACAAAGAAATGAAACATATTTCCTTTATATTATCCTTCCTATATACTCCTTCACACTGCCTAGTACACTAGGCAAGAAAACAAAACAACCAAATACAGCTCAAAGACAAGGCGTGCTCAGTTGAAATCCCTGTCAGGGAATATGAGAGGGGCGATGAGGGTCCAGAGGTAGAGCCCGAGGCCCAACCAGCTGGAGCTCATCTTCACCCACACAGCTGGCATAGTGCTCTGCATGGTCTGCGTGGTCAACCCTGGTCTGAAGGGAGGACACAGAGGGAAAAGTACAATTAAGTAAAACCAACTCCACATAACACATGTACTGAAACTTATATACAGATATTATTCCACATTTGGTCCATGAATTATTAACATGATGAATTAATGATTTTTGAAAATGACATACAATCTGTGGTCAAAGAATGGATACCTTTTGGGTGAAGTAATGTGCCCTCTGGTGGCCACATTGAAGGCCTACAACGCGTGTGCAACAGCTACTGAAAGCTACTGATTTCAAAGCATTTGGCCGTCTCAGAACTGATAATTTTGTCAGAGATATCAGTAGAATTGCGTTTAGATGCTGTCAGTTTGTAGACAACACAGGAAAGATTCTATGATTAAATTCACACCAGGACGTTATGCTATTCAACCACAGTCTTGTGCGTTTATCATGCTCCACTCACAGGCCAAACAGACCTTTTTCACGGTAGACATTTTAATTTGTCATGGCAACAAAGCACACTCAAAACAAATTCTGTTAATGATGGCATCAAGGTTTGCGGTAAGCCATGCCAGCAAGCCAGCATGCACAGTTCCAGGAGCCTGGACTAGGGCTGGATCATTTCACCTAAAACAAAATGACGATTAACTGAACATCGATTCACCTCGATTACGATTATTGAATGAATATTTTGTTTTGAACATATTTCACTGACAAGGTTTGTACTTTAAATATGCTCGACTATTAAAACTGAGTTTATTTATTCACACATTTCACTAATCCATTAGGCTATCTAAATGTTATTTAATAAGGTAATGTTGATGTGCCCATTACAGAGACATGGTTCCCCTATATGCGGGGATCACTGCTGCTGAATTATGACCGCTGCAACTCACTCAATTATTTACTATCAATGTGGAACAAATTATTTTCACCTGCACACTGTGTGAGCATGGTAAATCACGCTTTGGTAGCTTACTCTCCTCATTCATCAAAGGACATCTACGAGACAGGTGTTGTTATAAGAGCAGCAGAGTTAGATCTTTTAACTGCAGTCCATTGTGTTTGTGTAGCGAGTGAGTGGACGAGCAAATGAGAGGGAGCGAGGGGCAGAAACTGAAAGCGAGCGAGTAATAAGTTGTCAGTCTGCCCGTAAATGCACAGTGTAGGTCACAGTGTGTCCGTTATTAAAAGTCTCTCAGTTGTTTCCACAACTGTACATATCCCTGTGCTTCATACTCCGGTCTGAAGGCTGAGCAGGACTGGACGGGGCGGAGTCACACTACTACACACGCGGAAGGATGTTTTAAGGGGAAAACAACACACACATTATTAACAACAGGATTAATTAACCCGACATGGGAAAATTACATCGGTTAGAGGCTTTGAATTTTGGTTTCGATTACTTCTAAATTAATAGACCAGCCCTACCTGGAACTATTCCTTTGGGCCCCTTATGTTACATGTTTAACAATCTGTTGGCGAGAGATACTTACTGGTACCAGTTAGTCAGAGTCATCATGATGTACAGAGAGGCCAGACAGAGGTGGAAGTGGAAAAAGGAGTAGCTGTAAGTGACTCCCTCCTCCTCGTTGTCTATGGCCCTGCGTATGCCGTCCTCTCCCACCACGCCCTCTCCACCTGACCCGCTGCCCTCCTCTGTCTGCATCAACTTGTTCACTTGGGTGTTACTGGAGGAACGGATACTAGGGAAGAGACAGAGAGAGAAAGACAGTTCTACAATAATACAGATGATAAAAAAAACATACAATATCACTTTTTAAATGGTTTTGACACTGCTAAACCTACCTGGCGTAGAGAGTGCAGAAGAGGAAGATGATCAAACCGACGATGCCCTGAGCATCCCACAACTGCACCACTCCTGGGGTGCTGCCAGACGATTCAGTGGCGCTGACGTTTGACACTAGACTCAACAGGCTGGGGTTACAGTTTCGATCTAAGACATCAGGGCACACGCAGACAACATTATCACACTATAATGAAATGTACATCATCATACAGTGAGCCTGTTTACACTCCACCTCAACTGTAATGGAAATAATGGACTTTGTTTTGTTTTTATAGAAAAAAAACCATATCAACATAAAAATTTCATCTATTATTGATAATTATCACAATAAATGTCAAATCATTAATTCTTTCAAGTTTAAAGGCAGATTTTTTCTCCTGAGTGAAAGTTAAAGAAACCAGATGGTTGATTGTGGTATTAAACCTCAGAACAAACACTTGATGCCAAACAGTGGATCACTTCACCAATCTGAGATAAAACATTCAAAACAATTGAACGATTAAATCTTTTTTCCAAAACATATGCATGAGTAAAATTAAGTCAAATCTTTTTTCAGTCCCTGTGCTAATTTTTTCATGAATCAAATGAATTAAATCAAACATTTATTGAACATTTGTTATATTGTTATTAAAGGAAAATTATATTGTGGTGATCATCATTATTGTTTTATTGCCCAGCCCTACTTTCTTATGTAAATTAACTATAATTTTGGCACTGAATATCTGCAAACAACTTAAAAGGGGGTAAGATCAGTTGGCAACACATGTCTATCAATAACAAAGTGTACATGTTTTCCTGCCCATAAATACATTACTCTGCCTTACACTGAAATAAATGTGAAAACGCAGGTTTCCTCTGAACAGGGTTCCACCACACTAGTGTTTTCTTGAATTTCACTGCCAAAACCAAACAATAAGAAAAGTTTTTGCGCTATTGTATGTTTCTGTTGTATACTAAACTACTGTTTTTAACTGGTGCACTTGTCAGATATTCTCAGCCTCAGCACCTCCCAATGCCCCATCATTGCATTCTTTGCTGACGTCTCTACTTAACACACTCTCAAACACCTCAAAACATTCATATTATTAGCACTAATCATTGTCAAAAACGTCCTATTACTGAAATGGGAAGACAGAACCAAGTTATTCATATCCCATTGGCTCAGTCTACTCACAGACCACTCAAATCTAAATATAGGAAGAAAAACAAAACAAACCCCCAGCATCTCTGAAAAACAACATCACATCCTATGAAAACACCTGGTCCCCCTTCTTGCAGTACCTCCAGCACTGATTCCTTTTTCTCTTCACAAATGGCTCCTAATCTATGATTCATCAGTACTGTATTATTTTCTAAATTTATTTGGTTTAATTATCCATTTTTATTTTGCTTTAACAAATTTATAAGAAAATATTTTGTCCCATCAGCCTGGTTTGTCTGTTCCTGTCTTGTTTGTGTTTATGTGTATTGCGTACTGTGAATGAATAGGGGAAAAACTTGGTCCATATTGCGATATATTATAAGCATCTGTTGCCTATAATATCTAGAAAAGACAAAAGTACGTGCAGTGTGAACATAAGCGAAACTCAAAAGAAACAGTTCTGTAGGTTTGCATTTTGCAAATAAAGGTGAAATTCTGTGCGGGTAGGAGAGATGCCACTTTCAATGTTGGTGTAAACAATCACAGTCCCCACAAGCTTTCTTATTGCCATTCACTTGGGAAACGTAGATCACACAACAAGGAGGGTATGCTAACTATGAGCACAAAGCAGCTCTTTGTTCCTATAGCGTGCCATGGTAAACTCACCTGTATGATCAAAATGCTGCAGTAGATAATCAGCAAATACATGTGTTGAAAGAAAACAGTGAGTATGTATAATTGGAAATGAGCATGCAACCAAAAACTACAGGGGAGAGCCGCAGCACACAGGACACTCACCTGGATTGTTGGTCATTGCAGACCAAGTGACATACATGGTGTAGAGGGAGATGATCGAAGCCTGGAGCAAACCGGAGTATGGTTGGGCTTTCTGTAACAAATAGGACAAACAGACGCTAAATTAATTGGCCAAAATGTAACAACTGCATAATGTAAAATAATGTTAAGCTGCCTTGAACGTCACTGTATTTGAATGTCCTTCTACTAAAAACTCAGCTGAGATTGGAAAAAATTACTCAAATCAGTTTTTGGGGTGTTTGTTTCTCTCTTTTTTGTTGGCTTACTATGGAAGGAAAACCAAAATGGGAAAACTGTTTTCAAATCCGCATTAGTATGGACATGGCCTTTGACTGGTCAACACTGTACCTGTATCTTGGGTAGGATGGAGACAATGGAGATGATGACGCAGAAGATAAGGTTGAGGCTAATGAAGACCTTGTGCTCTGTGCAGTTGTCAGGCTGTGTGTAGTAAACGTAGAAAAGCACCACAGCAGTGAAAGCCAGGGCGTAGTGGAAGAAGGTAAAAGACAGCAGGCCTAGAAAATACATGATGATACATCAACGTGAATGGCTTAAAACCATTAGTATAATTGTGTTGCTGACTTGGGCAGCAGAGCCAATAGGTCTAATGGATTCAAATATTATGTCAAGTGTATAATTCATCATTTGGCAAATAAGTAGCTTAACGTGGCTTCCTTTCAAGTGAATGCTTCACCTGCAAACCAGCATTTGTTGTCACTATTTTCAGCATTTTCTACCCATGCCTTGTTCCAGGAGTGGGCAAAGTCGATGAGAAGAATAAGCTGGATTAGAATGAAGATGAAGGATCCTACCAGTCCGAAGTAAAACCACACTGTGAAGTGAAAAGGAAACAGACACAGCTGATACAATTTCCTGCCCGAGTCACTGACAAAACACAAAGTCATTGTGTGCTCAAGAAAAAGACAGTACAGTATATCACTATTTATTGTAATTCAACAGAGCATGTTATTACCAGTATTAAATGTTCCATCAGGGATGAAAAAAGCTCCCACTGTTATTCCAGTCAGGATCAGAAACTTAAAGAACCAGAACCTGGAAAAAAAAACATTTACAAACCCATCATCAGTACAGCAGACACCCAGTAGCAGCAAATGCAAATCTGCCTCCATCCCTCAACATATGTATTCCACATGAGCCCTATAAAGCGCCCACCCATTTTGAACAGCTGCACGTGGGTCTTTGCTGCTACGGACACGAATCATGATGGCGGAGAACAGAAAGAAGAAGCAGGTCATGGCAAAGCACATTCGGTACACAGACTTGTAGCCCACAATGACATCACAGTTAACTTGGTTTTCGACACCGGGTAAAGCAGTTCCTCCCTGGCACAATCCCGGGATCTGCAAAACAGCAGAAGTTCAGAAAAAACTAAATTTGTAATAAAGCTTGTCTAGAAAGTATTTAAAAGAAAGAATGTGGCAGAGTAAATGCAGGAAATCTTACATAACCCTGTAGACTAATTTAATAGCACTAAGATGAACAGAGATCTTACCTTACGGAGCTGTGCCTCCATTCCAGGAAGGATCATGATGACTGACACCATGGTCCCCAGCAGCAAAAAGAAAGAGAAAACCAGCCTGGTGATAGTGGAGTTATTGGAGGAGGGACAGCAGCCACACAGAAGGCATGGCGCTGAGCCACACAGACAGGATGCCTATGAGTTGAGAGGAGGATGGCAAAGGAGTGGGAGAAAATGAATAAAGTTAAAGTTTTAGGCTTGAATGTGCTTTGGCAGAACATTAGTCAAAAGTTTTGTTCCATTAGCTATACTGGGCTGGTACATTTTTATCGTGACAGTAAATTTCCAATTCTGGATCGAAGTGGATAAGCATCCCACATATCTCACACATGACTCAAAACAGCCGTGGTGATCCCAGTTTGTCAAGAAAAAAGGTGCCACCTGGCTTTTATGATCTCACAGAGAAAGACAAACAATCCGCCTTATTTAATCTGAAGATACTGTCAGTTACTTAGTTGGCTTATTTAAACTGTCAAAGCTAACGATAACTACTGTTGTTTCGACCCGATCAGGGACTTTTGTCCAACAAGAGAACTAACAGTAAGCCATGAAATACAAATTTGATGTGCCAATAACTACATAGCGTTAATTATTTAATCTAGTTGGGTCAAATGTGACTGAAGTTAGTGTACGTTAACTTAAATGGCCTGTTCTGACCACTAACTTAACGTTACCTCAGCCATTATTTGCCCTGCTGATTCACAATCTTGCTAAGCTAACTTCCTTCAAATGTATAGCGTTAGCTGTATGTCCAGTACAGCTAGCTAAGTATTTAATGTCAGTAACTAATTTTAACGTGTAGAAAATATAGTTTGAGCGTTTAGGTTGACTGTCACGTAGCGCTTAACGTTAACGTTACCTCCTTAGCTAACGTTAGTCCTACATGAGGAAGACCACAGTGAATTAACGCTAGTTTATAACGTTAGCTTTAAAGCTTTCCGTTAGTATCGAAGATAATATTTGTAGAGATTAGATACTTACACAGCTGGCTAAAGAGCACAAGGCCAAACAAGCCCCATTTTTGACAGGAGAACGCTGAAATTAAACGGTACTGTACAGCAGCCCTTCGCTTTCCTGTAACGTTACATCAAGTCTGATCAGAAGATAAACAGTCGGAAGTTGCTGGACTGCTTTTCAAAATAAAAGTCTTCACAGTTAACCAAGCTTTGAAACAAAAACAAGAGGCCACAATTTCGTCTGGCTGCCGCTAGTCTTACTCAACTACAAATTTTCTCTTTCTTCAAAATTTTTGCACGAGAACTTGCATTTGACATGGATGGCGTCTCACCTAAAACTACC
>NW_024044679.1:0-60950 GCF_014851395.1 Micropterus salmoides
ATCGTTACTTTGCCTGAGTCTCTGTCTCTGTTCAGTCGAGGGGATTTTGAAAAAGAGTTAGTCGTGTCGATGTAGGGCATGCTATGACCGCTTCATTACTCCTCCATTCGCACTGGATTGACCCGGTGATGTTTCTCTATGACAACGGCTTGGATGAAAGAAGCAAGAACATGGAAGGGTTTCCTGGAGGCAATTTTGCTGCAAACCAGTGCAGGAATTTGTTAGCGCATCCAACCTCGCTGGCTCCGAGCACCACCTACACTGCGAGTGAGGTGCCAGTCTCTGGCATGGGGGAGCCTGGCAAGCAGTGCAGCCCCTGTTCTGCCACTCAGAGCTCGCCCAATGCATCTTTGCCCTATGGATATTTTGGCAGCAGTTATTACCCATGTAGGATGTCACACGGCAGCGTCAAGGCTTGCGCGCAGCCCTCTGGTTATGGCGATAAATACATGGACTCCTCGGTCTCTGGTGAGGAGTTCTCAACCAGGGCAAAGGAATTCGCGTTTTATCAGGGCTATTCCTCGGGTCCTTACCAGCCCAGCTACTTGGACGTCCCTGTCGTCCCTGCTCTGAACGCTCCATCTGAGCCAAGACACGAGTCTCTGTTGCCCATGGAGCCCTACCAGCCATGGGCCATCACCAATGGTTGGAGTGGTCAAGTTTACTGCACCAAGGAGCAGCCACAGTCAAATCCTCTGTGGAAATCCTCGTTACAAGGTATTTTTTTTTATTGTTTTATTAACACAGAAATATGCATAGGCCTATGTTTTCATGTGAATGTGCAGTTTGACTTGCAAAACAAGTGCATGTGAAACAGTTAATAATGTGCCTGGAAAAAGAAAAAAATGGAGAATTACATCGTTTTCCGTTTGATGCAATTCAGCAGATTAAAATGTGATCATGCACCCCCCCTCCACAGAGACTATATCTGGCGGAGACAGCTCTATCCGCCGTGGGAGAAAGAAGCGTGTGCCATACACCAAGGTGCAGCTCAAGGAATTGGAAAGGGAGTACGGCGCCAATAAATTCATCACCAAGGACAAAAGGAGGAGGATATCGGCGCAGACAAATCTGACAGAGAGACAAGTGACAATCTGGTTTCAGAACAGGCGCGTAAAGGAGAAGAAAGTCGTCAATAAATTCAAGAGCTCCAGTTAGCTCTGGAGATACTGAAACAGAAGGTGAAGGGTGGACATGAACGTGCCTTTAATAAAAAAAAAACTGTGCTATAATTTATTACATTATGTGAACGGTTCCTCTGTCGCCAGAGCGACTCTGACCAACACATTTCATTCCTCACATTTTAATTGGAACCAGTCGATGCGGCCTGTTGACAGAAGGTCGGAAATGGTTTGCAACATACTGACCAAGGCGATTCTGCGAGGGATGCATGATCTCCTTCATATATTCACCAGACAGCAAGACATTCTGCCTTGAAGGCATGAGACACCCCGATCAATCCTGCGCTTTTATTTCGTTTAATAAAATCCAGAAATTAAGACTGAAGCCCCTGGAATCAGTTGCAATAAGAGCTTTTGTCTTTAGACTGTCATGCAGTGGTAAACAAATAGGCGGCTAAACTGTCACGTTCAGTCTGTGATGCAAACAGGCAATGATAAACAAATAATAATTAACAGAAAGACCTAATTATATTTTCAGCATTTATGCCACAGAGAAATATATATGCTATATCTCCAGACTCTGTCCGTGCATAAGCAACAGTAGCCTACATCACTTATTGGGTTTATACATATGCTACTTAAATTATTTAGATAAACTAATTAAACTAACAGTTTGGACGTTTGAAAAGAGTTTACGCCACAGACCTGTTTTTATAAATTCCCTCTATCTGTTCCTTAAGCCAGTATCTGATGAAACGTTGTCAAACGTGAAACTAGTATGAGCATTGCAATAGGTTTGCCCACACTTTGCCCATGTCACTGTCTCATTTTTCCCAGGGTTTTCACTCGACATCAACAGGCTGACCTGTCAGTCAAAAATAATTTTACAGAATAGTTCTGAAAACGTTAGCTTATTTAAACATGTAAATACTCTCTGACTGCAACTATCTGTTCTCCCCTTTCTTGACTGCAATAGCCAGAGTTTTTGACAATAAATGTTTGAGAGACACAATGTGATCTTGTCATTTTCATTAATATTTTGTAGTCCAAGTTGGACGTGGCTGCTTGATTGATCAAGGATATTTACAGATCCCTTTCATGGTAAAATTACACATGGCTACAGAATGTCCCCTAAGTAATGATATTGTATTTAGGCCAACAGGCCTGTACGAGAGACCTTGTTGAGCTCAGAGCGTCTGTGGGTTTCAGACATTTAGCGTTTATGTCGCCATCTCTTGGCGATGCTCTGTCAGCACAGTCTGCCCATAGACAGCATATGCATCTAAATCTGTCTCTAACCTCATAAGCATTTTTGTTTGTTAATAGCCTACCGATTTATACCTAAATATCTTAACGATTGTTAATAAAAACGTGTCATATATCAACTTTGACAGTTCAAACCGTATTTCTTCAGTGACCTAATATCTATTATATTGTCAACATTTTAAAAATGTTTTAGCGCTACAGAAAAATAAAGGGATATTATTAGATTTGACAAATAGCGCAAACCCACTATTATTATTGTTATTGTTATTATTATTATTATTACCTTTAATCACAAGTATTTTATTATATTTAGCTTTGTATTAGTTCAAAACTCTGAACTCTTTGGCACATGCACATGCAAACTTTAGGCTCATAGGCTACTTTTTTAGGTGAGTGCGATTGAAAATTTCGTCTCTTATAATTTTGAGAAATGTGATCCAATTCATGCTCATTATTACTGAATCGAACCAATCATTTTGTGTTAAAGAACAAACGGCGATTTAACTTAAAACTGGCCCGTAAACAAAAAATTGTTGTGAAAATAATCAACCTAGACCCGGCTAATCCGCCGTCCATTTGCACAGCTCTTTTCTTTTAGTTGTCAATACTGATACTTGGCCTGCCAAATGAAAACATGTAGGCCTATTTAGCCTATTATGGTGTCAAAATGATCTTATCACAATCACATCGATATATAGCAGTAGCCTATTAGCGAGTGGGTTAAAGGCTTCATTCACACAGGCCTAATTGCTGGAACCAAAAAACACAAACAAAACAAAAAACACGCAATGTAAAATACTCCCAAAAGTTCTTAAAAAAAAACAACAACCCCAAAATCGAATAAATGAAATATTACAATGCTACTTCACTCAGGCTATCCTATTCGGTTGGATCTTTTTTTTTTTTTTTTTTTTAATATATCACTTGTTACAGTAACTAGGCAGCACCATCAGGTGAGCGTCACCCTCTCCGCTCAGTCACACAAACGGCGATTTAACGAACAGCAGGCAAGTTTGTCGAGTTGCTCAAGAGAGAGAGAGAGGCCATGGCTGCTGATAGACTGGATATAAGGGCCTTCTAACACAGGTAATCAAAAGCTTGAAATGGTTTCCCAAGCGGTTTGGACTGCGGCGACTACCTCCCTTGTTTTGGGATGTCATGTTGGTGTAAATATTCTTCCACCTTGTTGAGTCCCTATAGAAGCCTTCCCCTGTAGATCCTCTGAATGCTTAATGTGGTTCTCCTCTGTTGTGCTGTGTCATTGCTCCCCCTAACAGCCAAACAGGTTAATGCACCTCACTGCAAAATGTCCCGTATGTAGGCCTGAAGCTGAAGCGTGCTGCTGTATGAATCATAACATCACTGATAATGCGCCAATAACAGCTAAAATATTAAATAACAATCCTAAAGTGAACAGGGACTTGTTGAATTTGAAACGTTTCCATTTTCTAAGGAGGAAATTAGAGCCAATAAAGTTCAGTGTAGGAAAAGAAAAACGCATTCACTTCTTTAAACGGGCTGCTTTACCAACAAAAAAGAAAAACTACACAGCCATATGAACCATTTATATCTTGTGTGTGTAAAGCTGATCGTTTTCACAAGTCACTTATACGGTGTCAGTGTGTGTGTTTGTTTGGCTGGGTGGTGTTGAACGTTGTGCAGTGAACTGAAGACAAAAGCCAAAATAGTTAGGCCTAAACTTGTGAATGAAATAGCTACAGTTAAATGAAAAATGTTATTGAGGAAAATTAAACTATTTCCCAAAACAAACTAACAAATAAATCAGTGGGCCTACACCAATGAGACAGAGTTGGATGTTTTCTTTTCCAAATGCAGTTAACTCTGGAATAAAATTGTGTGTTTATTTATATTTGTATCTGGCTACTGCAGCAGTTTATTTTAATGTTTTTTTTCATATTACATCACCCCACGTGAAACTGTAGTTATTCTTTTGCAGCTATTGCCGCCTTGTGACAGAAATATGAAACAACAAAACTGCATTTATTAATATTACAACATGGGCAACAAAACAATAGCAATGGGGATTCACACTTCAAAGACAGACAGACAGACAGACAGACAGACAGACAGGTTCTGTGATTGATGTGGGTTTAATTTGAGCCCACTGTACGTTAGACCTGCTGTCTTTAGCAATTAGTATCCCATCTGCTTGACATTCGTTGATGAATGCGAGCTTGAATTTGTGAATCCAGAAGGTTTTTATTAGGTTTTTAAGTTGTTGTGTTCTACAGCAGCTTCAGCTATAAACCCCCCAACAGGAGGCCTACAGTGCTTCCGGTCAAGCCCCTCTGCTTTCAGACTCCACCATCTTTCCTGTTCATTGTCTTTACACCTTGACGACATCAAACGTTCAATTATTTTAGTTCTCAGGTATCTGTGTTTAAAGTTAATTCTTTTCCTTCCTCACTGTTGTCACATAGTTAGCCTGCTTCTTTTCTCGGATCCCACCATAGTTCAATGTAAATGAACCGTGTTTGTGTGGTAAGCAGATTACCTTGTGTATTAGCCCAAACTTGAGAAGCCATGGTTTGGCGCACAACAAGTGCTTAGAGGCTTATGCATGAAAAATAAGTGTATCTTAACTAACCCAAACAGTTCATTGTCAATAAACTTAACCTAGGATACTTTTTGTTTCAGTTCAACACTTTTAGTCTTCATCACCATTCTGTGTTTCAGTCATTTTAAAATAAATATGTTGTCTGCAGGGTCATTTTAAAACTTGCAACCAATGGCGTCATTGTATTGAAAGACCGGTCGAAAAAGGGGTTTTCTTTTGAGTAATGAATCCGTAGCAGTAGCCTATGCTTGCTCTTTATAAATACTTTCAAATTACCATAAATAGGCCTATCAGAAAAGTGATGGGATGTAAACATATTTTGTTGTTTGGTTTCCCCTTCAACAATTTTCTTTGAAGGCATAACCCGTGATCCAAATGTAAACACACCCACCAACATTGAAAACATAGGACTGAAACCTGCTGTCACTGTCACTGATTTGTAACTCCATTAATTCATACACTAGGCTACATATAAATTAATATTGTTTGCTTTTTTCTTTACTCCAACAATGGTTACAAACATTATATATATTATGCATAGTTTCCCCATAATCTTCAATTATACAAATATAGGTCTGTAATTTATTTAGTAGGGACGTGACAGATTGGGCCCTTTTTAAAATGTAAATCTTAATCGGTACATTTTACCTAAATATTAGGAAAAGTCCCCTTGTGGTATGTCCAGTCAGGAAAGGCAGGAGGCGCGCACACACAGACAGGCAGACCACATTCCTCCTAAAGTGTCGGAGGAAAATTCAGGGAAACAAAGAAAACTGCATTTAGAAAACTATTTAAATCCCCTTTAGCAGCCTAACGGCCACATCACCTACCATGAGCCTTTGTTTTTTTTTCTGCAAAACTGAATAGCCCTAAATATCACATGTATTCTTCTGAGTTCCTCGGAGGTCGCAGGGCTTTTATTTTATTCCCCCCCTCCAACTTTATTGCATCTGAACCTTTCAAAGCGACTCAAAAGCTCAACCAGCCTTGACTTTCTGTCCAAGCAATGTCAAAAATGACATCAACAAAATAAAAAAAAACTTACATTAACCTTTTTTTTCACAACATTAACCGATCTTTTAAGATGACATTACAATGCAATGTTTATTTGGCTATTTTCGTGCTAATAGAATAAGGTGGATCTATAAGGAAAAAATAAATATTGACGCATTTATTATCCTTATGAGATCCAGTTAGTGGTCACCAGCATTTTGTTTACATGCTTAATGAAAGCGGTCTCTCTTATATTAGTGCATTATTGCACATTCAGTGCCGCAGTACCGCGTAATCCAATGTGTTTGTGGCTGAAGCTGTTTGAACGTCGTGCTGTGTGAGAGAAGGAAAGGAGCTTTAATGTGACAACTGGGTCACTCCTGCAGCCTCGGCCTGAATGGTTCGAGTGGCTGAATAACTCTAAATGCTGAATAACTAAATATTTTTTAATAAAGGAGGCATCGTCTAATTTATAATGTAAAAATATTTTAATCACCAAAATAAATAACACTTTCACATATGAGTACCATACCTTGGAATAAAGCTTAATAGGTTGAAGTCAACCTCCTGGGCGAAATGAAATATTACACAGTTTGCTAATGCTTCCCTGCAGATGACAAATTCACAGGCTTTGATGTATGAAAAGTGAACTTGGACTAAATTCTAAAATTGGCTGCATAACAGGATTAGTGATATGTGACAAGTTGCCACTTACTCAGCAGTGATGACAAATGAAAATGGATGGGAGTGCGGGAAATAGCCCCCTGTCCAAAGCTTTACATTGGGCTCTGCAGAGATAGAACAGACGACCCACCATGCGATTAAAGCGCAATATGCACAGGTTTTGATGGTTCAGTGCGAGCACAAGTGGTAATTAAACGTAGACCATTCTAAAATATCAACTTTTAGGCGTATAAACGGACAAAACCACTATGCGATTTAACCTACATTTGGGGATAATGAAGTCAGCTACAGAGTTGAGCCTTAATGATCCTGAAAATGCTGGTCCAATCAAACCCATAGAAACCATGCTTGTCTTTGGCCATTGTCTTTTTCTCCCCGGGTGCCAAACTGGACTGATGCCTGACAAAAGTGCAGCATGAGTCGCGTTACTCGACCACTTGTGATCTAGATTAGTCTATATATATAGTCAGATGAGCTGTATTAAATTCACACAGTGAGACCACGATGTCATACCTGCCACTGACTCAATGATGAAATCACTTAAAATGGATGGAATCGGTTAAAGTAGCTTCCGAAATAATTGACGCATGTGCGTCATGTAGGCCCAAACTCATGAAACTCGAGTTCTGTAGTTTAGCTTATTAAATATTAATTGTGGCACAATGATTAAGCATTCATACCAAAGTTCAAATCGTGTTGCCTTGGTCTAAAAATATGATCTTGGTCTTTAAAAAGTCTCCTCAGAGGTTAAGGTTAGGGTTAAGGTGAGGGTTGGGTTTAAAAACACACTTAAAGGTAAAAGATAATGGCGTGTTAAGCAGACTTGCGTAAAATTTGATTTGATTCTCGCTACGGTGAAAAGAACCCGTGATTAAAATAAGTTTTAAAAAAAAGTTAGCCCTGTCCAAATAGGTCTGAGCAAAATTTCCTCTCAGTATTTTTCCAAAGGTCTGCTTTATAAACTCATTGACTCATATAGCCTATACACGTTGAGGCGTAGGCTATCTGTCATTTTGTGCCAGTGGTCACATGGCTTTGGCCCTCAGGAATGGATAGAGATGGATCCCCACGTCAGCTTGTACGTCTAAGGATTTCTGCTCCACCAGTCTGCCTCAAAGTGACTGGAGCGCAGCGCCGCGGAGGAACTATGCGAGGATTAATGTAGGACGTTTCCAACAGCAGAATATGGATTTTGATGAGCGAATCTCCGGCTCTAATATGTATTTACCGAGCTGCACTTACTACGTCTCGGGAGCCGACTTCTCGGGTCTCCCTCATTATTTAACCCAGAGCCAATCCTCTTGCCCCATGACATACCCCTACCAGTCCTCAGCTCTGCCACAGGTCCCGTCCGTAAGAGATGTGGCTTTCAGAGACTATGGAATTGAGACCTCCAGTAAATGGCACCACAGCAGGGGGAGCCTTTCGCACTGCTACACTGAGGACATAGTGCACAGGGACGGCTGGACGAGCCCGAACTCACGGGGGGGAGAGATCCTGGTGAAAGGCGGCTCTAGCGCCAGCCACCCCAGCTCCTCCAACCCGACGCACGGCTTCTATGGCAGCGTTGGCAGGAACGGCGTCCTGCCGCAGGCGTTTGACCAGTTCTTCGACACCGCCTACGGGAGCGCCGAGAACAGCACAACACCGACAGCACAAGCAACAGAAACGGACAGACGCGCCGCCAAAATAAGCCCAGCGTCGGCTCATCCGGGCTCGGACACGGCGGAGAGCTGCAGCCCCAAGTCTTCTCCCGGCCACAGCGAGGAGAAACAGAGCAAAGGCAGTGAGTAGCCCTGCTGAATGCAAGAAGGAGAAAAATCTAACGCGTTGCTCTTAAAGCTTTTTATATGCTGTTTTATAAGCACGTAAGGTTTATGGAGGGCCTGCAGATTTACCCTATAACAAAACTATGTTATAAACTACAAGATCACGTGCTTGGGATTGAAATTGGCCGTGAAGACTTTGGCGTTAAGCTTGTCTTCCAAGATTTCAAACAAGATCTCCCCTTTTTTTCTTTAGGCCTATTTATGTGCTTAAATATCCGAATAACAGTTAGCCTGTAAACTTAATTTTTATGCTCATATTAAATATTTTTTATAAAATCCCGTTAGCATTCTACACATTTGGAAACTTCTAAAATCTCACACGTGCGTGTCCATGTGAGTATAACAAATTTGTTCTGATATGTTTTTAACATTGATTTTTAAAATGTTTTAATCTGGTTTATTCTGGGTTTACTGAAGTAGGGCTGTTGATTAATTGTAATCTGATTTTGGATTGAGGCTTAAATCCTCCTCCTTATTTAAAGGTTGGCTAAATGTTGACAGATTCGCGAGGATTTAATTCAACAACTGCTTTCCATGAAATGTGCTTCACTAACACTAAAACAACAGCTCATTAGGCACAGTGAAATCAAAAGCGGACATCACAAACATATCTGATACATGATACTCATGACTGTTTGGTTTAGGCCCACGCCCTCACTCTTAAAAGCAGCCAGAATGTTTTTTTTGTTTTTTTTTTTTACATATTTCAATAAGTTTTCACAACTTCCGACATGCAATCCTTCATGCCCAACATGCCCCACTATCAAGTCCAGTCTTTGTTTACAAATCTCGGTTCTGTACGCCTGAGAGGACACTTGAACTCCAAAGTCCATGTAGACCACCACCACTGCTGCTTCCAAGCAGGAAACAGACTAATGATTTCATGTTGTTGCAAAGTGTCTGTATTATCTTATGTGATGACCTTTTGCCCTTATTTATCTATTTATTTTTCAGCTGGCCAGAGGACGCGCAAGAAGAGATGTCCATATTCAAAGTATCAGATCAGGGAACTGGAGAGGGAGTTCTTTTTCAGCGTTTACATCAACAAAGAGAAGCGCCTGCAGCTCTCGCGGATGCTCAATCTAACAGATCGCCAGGTCAAAATCTGGTTTCAGAACAGGAGGATGAAGGAGAAGAAACTGAACAGAGACCGTTTACAGTACTACACCACAAACCCCCTGCTATAAAAAAAACTGAACAAAGACTGTCACTGGCATGCAGCCATGCCCCCCCCCCCCCCCCCCCCCCAAGACTACACGTCTTACCTGAACAGGATGGCGAGTTTTTTCATGTGCCAGACTTCATAAAGAATTCTACTATTTATACCATATTTTGTCATTAAACACCGTTGGCTCTATTATTATTATTTATTATTATTATTATTATTATTATTGTGATTAGTCTATAACATAGGTCTGTTTTTCTGTTAATGACAGTTTTTCCTCCTACCAATCAACAATTTTGAACAAGTTTAAAGTGTTCGGTGTGCTCCTGCGGTAAACATGTGTCTGAACTGAATACCCTTTATATTTAAAACAACAAGCACGGAAAGGAATGTACTGCAATTTCAAAAATAATCTTATTTTTTCTTAAAAATTGTAATTGTTTCCCTACGTTTAGCACGCACAAGATACTTTTGTGGCCAGAAATCTTCAACTATTCATGTTTCCTTCTTTCTCTTAATCTTTTAAATTTATTGTACCAATACAACTCCTGTGAGTGGAAAACTCTTTGGAGTGTTTTGGAATTACTATACCCCCCCTACACACACACACACACACACACACACACACACACACACACACTGTAATAATAATAATAAAATAACTGGTCAGTGCTCCATAGTTAGAGAATGAGTTAAGTTATAATCTGATACGAGTTCATTCATTTTCATGCACTTCAAGCCTGATGTTAAGTGATATTTAACATCTGCGCTTGACCCTGTGTACAGGCGCTTTGTTGAGCTCTTGGCCGTAAAGTTGGATTCTTCTAACAAACCCCCCAAAAGGAAACATCATCCTACATTATTTAGTTTTATATACCAGCACGTGGATCGTATCAGATGCATGATATGTAGGTCTGATGCATTTATTCCCTCATGGCTAGAAATGGGATCCGCTGCAGTTATTATTTGGTATCCATTACAAAGGGTTCATTCATTTCTGGGGCGACGTGGAAAGGCTGATGTTTGACCTAACATGCCTGTTAGGCTTAATGAAACAATTTTGACACTTGTTTGAATGCATATGGATGTGACTGCCCGCAAATAATATGAATTTATTTGTGTGATTGTCAAAGTAGTTGTGGAAAGATTTCATCCACTAAAAGTGACAGACAGTGACACTGGGGTAAATAAAGAAGTGGACGAACTCCAGATCCCCATACATTTATGTATTATCTGGAGTGGTTTAATCCAAAGATCCTACATCAGTTTGATACTAAATAAACAGGCCATGAATTCAGGTCATGAAGATTTATTTTAACCTGCAAAAGAAGGTGACGCCCGCACCCATAAAAGGATGGGTAAAAATTGGGTTCAGGTGGCTTTATATCCACCACCGGGCCCCTGAAAGCAACTTGAATGGCCTGCCATAAGCTAATGAGGGCCCTGATGCCTTCCTTATATCGTGCATCCTGTGAGACTCCCAGGAATTCAGCTTTGATTGCTGCACATCCTCCCAGTTGCTCCAGTAACTTGGCCATAAAACGCGGATTCGTCTGGAGCATTTGGAGTGTAGTACTATAAAGCGTCTGAGACCAAGGTTATTAACTGTGACTAAGGGGCTGAAAAACAACGGCTGGGAGCATTGAAAGCTTGTGTCCACGGACCTTTCCGGCATCATTTGTTTCAGTATCTTACCGCTGTAGGAATACTCTGCGTTTGTGTTGCAGTGCAGGCCTGCCGTCTTCGCCCACTGGGTGGCGCTCCTCAGATCAATGTCAATGCCGTGAATTGAGATATAAAAGAAGTTTGACTCAACCCTCAGCTGCTTTAAAATATGTCATCGCCTCGGGATTCCGCTGTTAAGGTAGGCACAGTAATAATATCATGTGCATTTTATCACTACAGGAGGTTTAAGGAAGAGGGTCTAATTTTCCAGTTCATCTCCATCTTAAAAACTGAACATTACATTTTAAGTTGTAGATATTTTGATGTAATGGAAGCATCACTGGCCAAAATTACCAGGGGTAAACAATACAAGAAAAGATGTGTGTACGGGTTCTCGGGTTGCAGTTTTGCAAAAGTTATAGGTCTAGAGTGACTCACGCGAACTAAGGAAAAAAGATCACACGGGCCTAGGCTATGTTCCAAACAGTTTGTGGCTCACTAACTTTTACAATCCCCAAACAGTTTAAAACGTAAATTATACTTCATTTTACAAATACTAAATTGGATTTATGTTTAGTCGTGATGTAAAAATGTGAAAACGAGAACACTTGGATTGTCCCCATTTGTTCTTCTTCTTTATATTAAGACGGAACTTGTGTGTGTCCTGTGTGCGTCATTGTGAGTGCGACCTGGCATAGATAGACACAAACAGGGAGACATGTCGACACAACACAGTCAGTGTGGGATTTTCATTAAGTTTTTAAAATATATATATATAGTCTAATTGAATGAATAAAAAAAAACAAGTTTTATGGGAATAATAATGTAAGAACAGCTCACCCATAGTGCACACTGAAACATCACAGGAAATATCCAATGGGGTTAATGATTATTATCATTCACTGAGGCTAGACTGCAGCAGGTTTGACGCCATATAAAATGGCTGTACATAACTCTGATTTCTAGACTTTATGGCTCCAGACTTCTAAGAAAATGGAAGTAGCCGATGTTGTATTTCAGGGTAAACCCACCTTTGGAGACATTTTTATGCTGACCTAAATCTGTAGGCTTGTGTTATAAACTCCTAACCTTACGGTCTTCTAAGGAAGCATGGGTTGATGTATTTCTTGACATTTTATTTCATTTTAAATATTGTAAGAGCCCACGCTACCGATTTGTGTTTACAAGTTGTTTGCTTTATATGATGAGAACCAACTAATTTCCAATTTCTTTTTCACTTGCATGGCGACTTGTATTATAAAATGGTTCATTTCAGATGATGGTCTTTATTTTAAATGAAGACAAAATGGCTACCATTAACACTAGTCCCCCTAAAGTCACATATTTTCTTTCATACCTATGCAAGCAAATTTAATTTATGTGTTTTTTCTGGCCGAATCACGGTTACTAGTTTTTCTGTTTTTCCCATTATGCTACCTCCAACTCAAATGCGTCGGCCTGTTTCATGTAAAGGACAAAGAGAGAGACGGTCAAGATCTTAAAAAAATATATAAAAAAAACATCTTTAAACGACTTACTGAGCATTTTATTCGTGGGCAGAATGGATGTCAGTAGGTGTTAATTTGAGATGGAATTTAAATTTAAAAGAATGGCAACACGCGTACAGGCCTTGGAAGAGAGTGTTGTTCTTAGTAGATAGTGAGTAAATACGTGGAAAAACTCTTACAAATTCCCAGTGGTTCTTTAAGGAGATGCTTGCAAGTTCTAATGTAATCTATCAGTATCCAGTAACGCATTACATCTCTTGTAGTCTTGCCAGTATTAGGTGATCGTTAAGAAAAATGTAGCTCCAGGGCATTGTTCAACTGTGACGCTTACTTCAGCTTGTCTGCGTGTCACCTTTACAAATAAATGCTCAAAAGAGTCTTTGCAGTAAAAGGTGTCTGGACGCAATCATGGCATTTGCATCCACAATATTCACACCAAAATCAGACAAGCTCGATGGCTCTAAAGGAAGTCTTGCATTTGTTTGCAATGTGGCAAAATGAAACAATGCCACTGCTTTTGGTCAGTCCATGAGGAATAAAAAGTCCAATAATAATCTCCAGAGCAGCACGAGAAGTCCTTCGACCAAAGAGTCGCACAGGACCTTTTGGATTTTTGATGCACCCTGTGCTACTCAGCACCTCTAGAACCCTTCATTTTTACAGTGCTGTAAAACTGGCCATAAAGCTATACATTGTACATAATTGTTAGGGACAGCTTTCAACAACTGAGTTGTCAATTAGGGGTTGTTGTTAAGGTAGCTCTAGGCGACGATCGGGGCTCAGAATTTGAGATTCAAAGTAGATTTAAAGAATTTACCTATAATCCTCTGATGCACCACTTTCCCCACACAGTTTTCTCTTTGCTTAGCCTAAAACAAAATATATGACACACTGGAGCTGCCTGGCCGGACTGGGAGGAGTCTGTAGTCGCCTGGTGTTTTAATTGGCTGCAGGCTACAGTGAGAAGCGTGAGTATCAGTAATTATTCAGCAATGTTTTGCACAAGAAATGTCAGCCAGAAAGGGCTATCTTCATCCTCCGTCAAATTATACCACAACGATGACATGCCCCAACAACCAAGCTGGAAATTCGTTTTTCGTGGACTCCTTAATCAACGTGAGAACCGACAGTGGTTCTTATTACCAAAGTAACGGGGTGTATTTGCCACCGGCGTCGGAATATTCATATGGACTCTCGGGTGGCTCATGTTTCCCGGGGATCAGTAAGCGCAACGAGCCAAGCACCCCTGCTTCTGCTCCGTATGTTCAAGGGATGGAAACGTGGCTGGAAACGTCGAGATCATGTCGGGTGGATCAGCCCAGCGGCCAGCATATGGCTCAGTGTTCATTCTCGCCGAGTATAAAAGAGGAGAGCGCATATTGCCTTTACGAGTCTGACAAATGTCCTAAGGGAGCAACAGTAGATGACATTTCCTACTCGACTGCATCATGCCCAGTTGCCGGCAGCACCTTGCCAGTCCCCGGCTACTTCCGCCTGTCTCAGACCTACGCGTCCTCCAGGCTTTACCACGATGTCCAGCCAAACATGAATCACTTCACTCTGCAACGACCTGCCCGCTTGGACAACCAGCCCTCCCAGCCCCAGGCTGCCTCTGCTGAGCCGGAGCGGAGGGAGAGCCACGAGGAGGCGCCTGTCCCTGCGCCCTGCGCCCCGGCCGGAGAGGAGGACAGCCGCCTCTCCTCGGAAAGCTCATCCTCCCCCGAGCCCACTGAGACTTGCAGAGCGGAATGTCCAGAGAAGCCCGTTAAAGGTGAAGAGTAGAAATAGCCTACATTGTAGAAATATGTTGCAAAAATCTCAGACGGCATTAAAGGGGGTTTTCTGACCACCGAAGAACGGGCACGAGCGCTGATTTTCTGTTAGAGTATTAACAGTTAGATCCACAGACAGATACTTAGCTGTGCGTTTATCTGGTAGGCTACTTACGGGTTTGTCGGTCATGAGGCGAAATTGAACATGACTTAACCAATCAGAGCCGAGGATCAGAGCTATTGTGCTTTATTAACTGTTTTTAGATCACAAACAGGCTGCTGTGCTTTATTACAATATATCCAAACAGGTCTTGTGGATTTATTTTAACAGGCAACTTTACATTTGATAATTAAAAAGCGCATTAATTATTCTCGTGTTTTAAAATATGATCAGAGTTTCATTATTATTTCATTTATAGCTACAACAATTGATTCCTGTCCAGCCCATTTGTCCTGTGCAAGATTGTGATGTCATTTGTCCCCTCATCAAAGGCACAGGCCTTGCTATAATTTCAGCAGACTGTGCAGGCTACATGTTTTATGTCTTAATAAAGGTGCAGTTGGCTGCAGGCTGTGTTAAGGCTGCTCAACGTGCAAATAGCAGTTTCTGGAAAAAATACTGATTTGCAGATGTGAGATGTGTGCATAAAATGGTAGTGAAAAATCAAGACAGAAATCAGTCATTATGCGGGTAGTTAAACTCTTAAATGGATGTGTACTAGGTGTCAAAAAGTAGAATTTATATACCAAACATTATCTTCAGTAGTTTGCAGTAAAGCGCAGTTTTATTAATTGGAAATGTCATTTTTCGTTTATGTGGATTTAGAATGTTAGCAGCCTAGTCCATCATTTCTAACAAATATATGAGGCTTCCCTCCAAGTATGATGTCTGTTTCTGTTCCACCTGTTGCCTAATGTCCTGTGTCATTTTCATCACAGGAGATGGAAAAATGGAAAGTACAGCCAACTGGCTCACAGCAAAGAGTGGCCGAAAGAAGCGCTGCCCCTACACCAAGCATCAGACTCTGGAGCTGGAGAAGGAGTTTCTCTTCAACATGTACTTGACTAGAGAGCGTCGTCTGGAGATCAGCCGCAGTGTGCACCTCACTGACAGGCAAGTCAAAATCTGGTTCCAAAACAGGAGGATGAAACTGAAAAAAATGAGCCGGGAGAATCGGATCCGAGAGCTCTCTAGCAACTTCAGTTTCTCGTGAGACTGAGTCTGCGTCTTTGGCGCCCTCCTCCAGCCATGGCAAGGGCGCCTGTGCAGAGCCCCCCTCCCCACCCACCCAACTGTGAGAATGTCCATGGAAAACAGGACCCTACTGCTAACTTATTAATTGTTGTTTTTTTCACGTCTGTTTTATTTTGTCGTGGATATGTATTTATAAATGGATACATTTGTAACGTTGATCCATTGTGTTTAAAATGTTCAGAATGTGACCACAATGTTTTCAGAGCTTCAGGCTTGTACATATGTAAATTCAACCTGAGGGAACCATTGGACTTTGCATGCTGGACAACCCTTGGGATACTTGTGTTACAGTTACATGTAGGTCTTTATGTGACAGCTAAAGAACCCAAGAGGTCGGATGAATATTTGCACATTTTGGTGGACATTAATAAAACCATCGATGCAACTGCAGACTTCTTATTTCATTCAGAAAGATGGACTAGGAGCTACGCGGTGTTTAAATCTTGAAGCTGGCATAGGTACAGCGCATGGTGTTAAAGCCTTTGTGTTTTGGACCGGGTCCGCTTTGTGAACAGTAAATATTATTACAGTAGTAGAGAGGGGTGTTCTTCATAGTTTGGGCTTGTAATAGATGTCTGGCGGCGTTGCACACTTCGGTGCTTTTTGTCCTTGACATCAGACTTAAATATAAAACCACGGTATGAGTGGAGAAGCACTGACTTTGTCATTAGTATTAGTTCAAAATTATTGTAAATTAAATTATTAAGTGGTTCCTTGTTGCAAAAACGAAGACAAACCAAAATGTTCCAAAACAGTTTGAGAATTGCCGCACATATTAGATCATGAATAACATGCAGTGTCTTTTGAGCCTGTACAGATTTATAAATTCTGCTTTAACTACACAATTTTCACACCCTGAAAACCCTAAAAACACATTATAACAGAAGTGCCTGAAGAGGAGAGCGGGCTGTTGAGTGGTTTAGGTAGTCTCATGTTGTTGGGCTTCAATTTTTCTCCCACAACAGGAAACTGCCTTGATTACCTCAGTAAAACTCGTCGCATCATGAAAAGTGAATCAATTTTAATTACTGGTCCAATGTATTAATAATTTGGCAGAGACTCCAACACATAACAATGATTAATCCAAAAGTGCAATAAAGTGTTTTATTGTTGTGCGTAAAAGGAACTCTTGATATGATTTTTGCTCTTTCTGTGGGTTTTCATTATGAAGCTAAAATGTATTATATATGTATCTGGAAGTGGTTTAATTTAATCTTAGATACACAAAGTTTTCACCATGTCTATAATTTCAGACAACGTCTGCAAAAGAGTTTGAGCGTCTCTGTGTGATCTAAACAGCAGGAAGTAAAGACGCAGACTGCGAAATGAAAGGATTAAGGCTTGTATATGTCCAAGAGAGGAGGAAAGGACAGACAAGGCCTCGGTTATGATCATTGCAGTCTGCCAGTTGCCTCTCTGTAGGAAATGCCGGATGCGTCTGCTTGCCCCAGAGAAAGGACACAAAGGCTAAGCTTTATTGGTGATATTTAGCTTAGACAGCCAGGTTGTAACCTTAAGAAAAACAACCCAATTGCCCGTGATAAAAAGAACTGTTATATAGCACCCAAATAACCTCACCCCACTTTACGTCTTAGATTGCCTTCAAAGTAGACCCGCGACCCTGCAGATACATAAATGTGCATCTTGGAAGCTGTCCCTAAATGTGTTTTGATTTTGTAAACTCCAGTGATGCTTCAAACACACCCCTGCTTGTTTTAGACTGGTTTAAGAAGTCTTGAAAATGTTTGTATTATTCCAGCCACTAAAAAGAACCAGAAATTTGTTTCCCAAAGTAAGAGGTTTATAAATGGAGGTTATTCAATTATTATACATTTTTATTTATTAGATTTTTATGGATATAAAATTGTTTTACGGGAAGAGGTTTGGTGATTTCACAAATGGAGGCTTTAAAGTCGTGCTCCCACTGCTCCCCTCTAGATTCACAACTATGTTTGATTACACCAACATCAGATCGCTTGACAAAAATCACAACGTTTATTCCTTATAAAACATAATATTTCCCAATAAAGGCGCGGGGATTTGCTATTAAAATTGGTGGGGAAAATGGTGGCCCTTTACTTGAGCAGCAGGCTGATTTATTATTTATTGTTCTGTCCCACGGTCACGTGTTTGGGGCGCCCTATCCAGTCTTGGGCAAGGTTCAACTTATCGGACGCATTGAGCCCCTATAGCTGACGCAGGAAAGCAGCACATTATATGCAATGAATCTGTTTTTTCTAAACATTGTAGGACTGTAACGCGCTATTTTTTTCTTTTGCATTTTTGCAATGTCGACGTTGGGAACGAGTTATTACGTTGAGTCGCCTGCTCTTCCCGAGCATGAAGATATGGCACCGAGGTACTCATCAGATGCAGGGGTGGAGCAGACGATGCTCACAGAATATGGCGGACACGAGTCTTTCCCTTTGCAGGCGAAATCTTCTATTTTTGGTGGATCTTGGAATCCCATCCCGGCCCACCCTCCAGACACAGCCACACCGACCTATATACATCACCATTACACCAGCGGGGACAGCGATGGCATGTTTACGCGCTCCTGGGCGTTGGATCCGGTCTCAGCGTCCCTGTGTTTGACGGGATTACCATCGACAGCAATGCATTATGAGATAAAACCCGAACCTCTTATTGGGAGTGCTGAATGTACAACTTTGGAGACCCACACACCTCTTTTGTCTGACATCGGAAACGAAGCGTCCCTTGCGGAAATTCCCTGCGAAACCACATCCACGTCTAAAACCACTGAAGAGAGCCCGTCAGTAGAGGACAAGAGGGAGATAGATGCAAGTAAGCAATGCAGTGTTTCACTTTATTCTTGGTCATTTTATAGACTCATTTAGAATGAAATTAGGAATTAGTAGCTTGTTGATGTGGATGAATTGTTTTGGATAACACAGGCTTGGCTTAGTATAAAACTGACATGCCATTTGTATAAAAACTATTGTTTAGGCTCATGGAGATACAAAGATAAAAGACCTATAGCTCCATGACATGATCTGCATTGAAGCTCTGTAAATATAATATACGCATATCCTTCAGGGTGATTGACACACTTTACTGTATAATTATACAAAAACTTCAAAGGAATTTGGTAAGGAATTTGCTATCTTTAGTCCTCAAACAGGTCAGGTCAGAGTGAAAACAAACCAAACTAATTTCTTTACACACATATAATCTTGCCAGAAATAGAATGTCCTTCCCAAACTGTAAAGCCAGCAGACCAGTGTTGTTTTTGAATCCTGTTGTGAGAGTATTAACTCTCCTTCTCATGGTTTGACCCCCTGTTTCCAGATAACCCATCATCCAACTGGCTTCATGCGAAGCCCACCAGAAAAAAGCGTTGTCCATACACAAAGCATCAAATCCTCGAACTGGAAAAGGAGTTTCTGTTTAACATGTACCTCCCCCGGGACCGTAGATACGAAATAGCGAGAGTCCTGAGTTTGACCGAGAGACAGGTGAAAATCTGGTTTCAGAACCGCAGGATGAAGATGAAGAAAGAAAACAAAGACCGGCGGAGAGACAGTTAACTGGGTTTTGGCCGGTGGTGTGGCTGATTAGAGCCTCAGGGGGGAGGGAGAGGGGGGTCTGTCTTTAATATTCCTGACCTGTTACACATGTTGTTGTAAAGTTTGTGTTGTTAAAACAATGCTGGGTGTTTTTTTCTATGATGTCCAGTGTTTTATGTTTGCGAGAGGACAAAGTGTCCAAATTTAGATGTGTTGTATTTGGAGCACAGAAATAGTTAAACTACAGACCATCTGTTATTTGCATGAATGTATCCTTGACTCCATGAATGTCTTATAGCTACCTATTTGCATTGTTTAAGTTATTGTTTTTGCAATCTAGATGTTTTTTAAACGTTAAGTTTTGAACCGTTTGTGGAAACACTGCACACTTAAAATACCTCGTTGTTACAGGCTTCATCCTAAATAAAGAGTAGTTTGTATAGCACATGAGAAAGTTATTATGTCTTATTCATTTGTTTTCATTTTGACCAATATTAAACAAACATACCAAGCATTTTAACAATAGTACATATATGCTAACTATAAAAAACTTACTACAACTTAATTTACTTTTATTCATTAATTTAAAAAAACTATTTCCACAAAATCAGAATTTTTATTTTTGTCATTTAAATGAGTTGGACTGAAAACCCTGTTTTATTTCAGAAAAGGTATTTAACGAAACAGACTTTTACTGCCTCTTCTGGTTTGCAACCATTGGGTTTTGTGGCGCAAAAAAGCAAAATAAGCCATAGAAAAACCTTCCATGGCCTGTCCGCGTTTTATTTTCTTCCAGAAAGTCTTTTGTCAACCCTTCTGGCATGAATTTGCGTTTATAATAATAATATTTATTTTACAATAATGTTATTGCGGAATTAAGAGAGGAGTCTTTCTTTGACTGTAACATGACCAGTAACATTTCAGATTTTAAAGCGTCCGCGCATCCTTTCTAAAGAAACATTAAATATAAAAATGAAAAGAAATTTCTTGAATTATCTTTATATAGGCCTATCCTATAATCGAATTCTGCAGGATGGATTGCAAACCAGCAAATCACAGCGAAGTATAGTTTAATTACAAATTAACTAAAGAGTGGTGCAAACTCTAGAAATAGTGAAACGTTTTAGTATTTCTAGATTATTTTGCACTTAATTATTTTCTGAAAGGCTGCATGTGTATATACGCATTATTTGTAGGGCATGTGCGGCCTTTGGACGCCCAACAAACTAGACGAGATGCCCTCCTACAATAAACCACAATCACAGCCTCGGCTGTTTATAAGGTGCGAAAACAGCAAAGCATGTAGAAGCTCTGTGACAGCAGTAAACCAGCATTTGTAATGAGGCTCGGGGCTAGCAGTCAAATATGTTATATTGTTGTAAGATAGGCCTGAAGCACTGGGGTAACACACACACACACACACACACAGAGGAGATGTAGGCTATAGGATTGCAGATGGGTCTGTCCTAAAACGTCTAATTACTTTACAACTGTCTACCAGCACTGTCTCAGTGTAGAAACATCCGTTTGTTGTTTTGTCTCAGCAGACACACACACACACACACACACACACTGACAGAACAACACTGAACTAGTTTAAATACCACAACACACATCACTTTATTTGGTGAACAAATAGAAAATGCCACAGTTAAAATAACATGTAGGCTTAGTTAAAAAATAAAATAAAATAAAATTTGGACAAGTGGTGTGCTGCTGCGCTCTGACTGCCAGCAGGTGGAGGCAGCGGCTTATCTGAGGAACACAGTTCAAACCGGATGATGCGTTCACGGCACGCCGAAAGACCACTCCCCGTTTATTACAGACCTGCAGCAGTTGTGTCGTTTTCGTCGTAAATCATCTCATCCCGCTGCGTCTTCTGTTTCATTTTATCGTCATCTGTGGCATGAATTGCTCTTTAAGGATCCTTATTTAATTAAAGCGGGGTTCTGTTTGGGCCAGGGGGTTCCTTTACATTTTTACAGCTGCATCTGACAAAGGCACAAATTAGTTTATGAAATGACTCCACGTTGCGCTTTTGGATAGTTTTAGAGGAATATATGTGGCAAAATGAATAACACATGGCTTCATGCATGTTCTAAACACTCTCAAATATGGATGCAAAATGTTGTGGCTGTAAAGTGCAAATATTTTTCATTTTATGTACTACATAAATAAATAAGCAACTGTGCGAAAACTGTAGTCCTACATGTGATGAGCACCAACATGAAATGCACAGATGATCACTCGTGATTATACAGACAGGTACACACACATATGTCCAGAGAGACATGACGTCACTTCCCCTTTTCCAGGAGCTGAATTGGACCTCACTGGATCCCAACTGAGCGATGAACTTGAGTTCCTAAAATGTGAGAGACACCCCAAGCCTTCTCCCTCCCTCCCTCCCTCCCTCCCTCCCTGGGTTCCTTGAACATCCCACCAGCCTCCCTCCACTTCACCCTTTTCCTCACCCTCCCTCACTCCCAAAGGTCACCAACATGCAGCTCATTAAGTCTCTTACTCCTTTTTGGGAAAATTGTAAAGATATTGAGGACGACTGAAATTTCCATTTTTCATGAACATGATAAGATGGTGACATCCCACTATTCAAACCTTCACTAAGGTATCTTGAGTCTCCAGAGAACTCCAGTGTTGTGCGTAGATAGCATTCCTGTCTGATCCCCATGAATATTTTGGTGGATATCTTCCACACAAACAGCCATTTGAGGAGCCATGCTGCAGAAAAACAGAAAGTTGCTTGGATGTCATGACCCCCATACATCAAACCTCATGACACCACCGGTGACAGAGGAGGCCACATGTGATCTCTGGGGGGAGAAGTTCATGGGAGTAGACATGAGCACATAGGAGTCTAGGTAATGAGAACTGCCAATAGTGTGAATCTATATAGTGGATAGTGAACTTACTGTGAAACCTTAGTGTCTGCTGTATTTAAAAAAAAATTATTCATCGCTGTGTTGAGCCATAGTAATCACACCTCAGTTTAATGCTGTTTTCGAGGGAAACAGACTCCTTGAGTTTGGAGTTTGCTTTCTGGACGCTGCCTTTATCAGCCACTTAAAATCCACAATGCATTTCCCTGCATTATTATTTTTCATTTCATCAACCTCTCTTCAGTTTGAAAGCATGCTCTTGGTTTCCAATCTTTCCTAAAACCATGCTCATATACATATTATCCTTTACCTGCAGGGCAACTGATCGATGACACTTGAAGTAAAGAGGCAGAGAACTGACACACAGGCTGTTCGACTTTTAAAAGGTGGGTTGTGTAGGTGAATGTCTTGGTTGCATTCTTTTATTGCTTTGATCCCAAACTTTTCATTGTTTTGTCTTTTTATTTCTGAGAGAAAAAAAAAGGTGACCAGGATGACCATCAACCAAGTGATTTTGTTTTCAGTTATCTCCATATTTCTGCACATGTCGACGTGCAAAACAGTTGGATTTGCGGCCCCTGAACGCGCCTGAAGTGATCTGTCAAATCTTCTCATGAATCCAGGGGGCTCGATAAATAACAACTGTAATGTGAAAATTCTTTTATGAACACACTGCTTTGTTTCCAGGACGGACACACACACACACACACACACACACACACACACACACACACACACACACACACACACACACACACACACACACACACACACATGGCTTGACGCTTAATGTATTTTCCAGAAGGATTACGCTGCATCGTACCGCTGTATTTTTTGTTTTTTTCCCCACAGGCAGAATATGATGTAATATATGATATATTTGCAACGTTAATGACGGAAACAACATGCAATAAACACTTTTATGAACGCTTTCAATTATTTCACCAAATCTAATTTCAGTATAGGCTAGAAAACCTGGCCCATGCAAAATGTGTAGGTCTAATATATAAACGTAAGTGCAATTATTAAAGAAGACTTTACCATATCATTGTACACACTGAAAAACAAAAACAGATGCACATTTCGTAATTGTTCAGTTATTCATTTATTTTTAGTCTGGTTAAGCATTTGCATCACACTCACCATAAATGAAACCAACACAGTTCAGGCTAGTCATTGAAACATTTTGTCTTAAAAACAGCCCAGTCAATGGTCGCAGGTTTGGCCTGCTTGCTTCCCAGATGTCTCTCGTTGTCTCAGAACAGACGGGAAACGCGCCGCTCCTGCACACAGGTCACCGAGACACCGTCTTCTGTCTGCATTCATTAAAAACAAGCAACAAAATGCTGCTATGGTTTATATAACAGCCCGAACTAGAGCCGCAGACATACTTCAAAAGTAGTTTCTGTGTAAAATAAAAAATGTTCAATGCGCCTTTGTCTAAACATGCAGTCTTCAGGTTGTATTGTAGACGTTTGTTTGAATTTCCAGAAGGCTCTTTGTTCTCTTTGTATTGTTGTTCTGTTTCTACACCTGAGTCGATTTAAATATATGCGCTCTGACCAGGTTAATTCTGTCCATATATAAACCACCATTTATTTGCAAATTCTAATAGGCTGAAATATTAGCCTATAAATACATGTGCTTAGATAATCATTTGTAGAAATAACCATAAATGCTTGACAAGGAGCTATGTACAGATGGAATTCGGTTAAATTTGGAGTAAATTAAATTTATTTCACAGTCAGATTTATCAGATATCTTTCAGTTAAATTATAGCACAATATTATAGCAAGTATCAGGATATTATTCGTTCACAAATTCTGTCTTATAAGAGTACACAGTTACAAGGTAAAAATCAGTTCCTGAAAATACAGTTATGTACAGTCAAATCAAACATTTCAAGTAAATATGGCAAAAGTGAATTATTCTAGAAGGCAATCAGGCCAGAGAAAGACTTGTTCACATGGAATCTGAAGAGAGAAAGGTATGAGTCTGAATGGGATTCCTGCTGAATGCCAACACCCACTCACCTCAGCAAACAATTGATGCTGTGTAAAAGCTGCTCCGTTCGTTTCTATATCACTAACCAAGTCAATCCCTCTTCTCTGTGTTTTTTTCAGTGCCAGTATAATCCTTTTTGCAAACGAAAAAGCGACAGAGTTTCGTCTTTAGATGGAGTTATTATCGAGCGAGTGAGCAATATAATTAAAAGAAATAAAGCTTTGTGCATAACGGCCGTGCGTCTCATCCAGTGCGTCTAAAGAAATCCCTCCATTTCTAAATTGAAACCTTCTCTTAACAGCCTACCGAGAGAGTGGCTGTCCTCTTCCTGGCCATATATGATCTAAGGGAGTGTTAGATGGTTTAAATGTGTTCTTAGGGCAGGAAGCTGTCAGACCTTTTGGCGAGAAAGATTGATCACACACAGGCTACCAGGGCTCTTTGTTTAGAGCCTGAGCAATAAACAGCCATCAGATCCCCACTTTTCCTCTGCTTTACACTACAGTGGCAAATCATACTCTGCGCTATGTTAGCCAATAATGCTGAAGTATGTGGATGATGACTTAGATCAACATTATCCCTATAGGTGAAATAAAATTAATGGTAAGTGGGGCAGAAAGCTAAGTGTAAAATTGTGACAAATGCACGTTAAATAACCCAGCTACTTTTTTACTTTGACACAAATATAGACTTCTTTCAGTAGAATTTCTAAAAAGACTTCAATGATACATTATAATGTAATGTAAAAAAGTACACTATTATGAAACAATCTTTGGGGCAGCCGAGATAACTAGAGATCAAACTGCGCCAAAATCTGATGAATACAAAACCACATTCAAATCTATGAAAAACTAATTTCTCCCTCTCTCTATCTGTCTATCTCGCTCCTATGGTGTGTGTGTGTTGGGGGAGGGGTGGACATGTTGTTGGATGTCTGGTGCAGCTTCCGTCTCCATGCAAACCTTCAAGAAAGTCTCAAGATTAGCCCCTTGGCACTGATAACGACTGTGGGCGTCGTGGCATTATGAGACACAAAGTTGACTGCTGAAAAAAATGTGTGCGGTGCCAAATTAAAAACAAACGCACACACGCGCGCGCGTACCATAACCCACACAAGCGTACACGAACAAGAGACCGCGTGGACGCGCAGAGAAGCCACGTTTTTTTGGGTGCATTTTCGGTGGATGGGGCGGTCAGTGGTGAGCAAACTGACCCCAAAATGTGTAAATAAAGCAACCCCTACCCCCGGAATGAGGCGTTACCCCTCCGACTTTCTCGATCAATCACAGGGGACAGTGGCTTCTTTTGATAAAAACCCCAAATTGTCATTGGGCAGATGCAATCATGTGACAAGCAGCACGGTCTAATTCCAACCATGTCCTCATGAAAGCAATAGTTTATGGCATAGAGGTCTTCATACGACTATATCAGGTTTGGTGGTTTATGGAAATACACTTCTTATTAAATCTGAATCAACTTAAAGTCAGCAAATTTTCAAGACAAGAAGGAGGAGATGAATTACGAATTTGGGCGAGAAAGCGGTTTTATCAACAGCCAGCCGTCGCTCGCTGAGTGCCTGACATCTCTCACAAGCCCTGTCGGTGATGCATTTCAAAGTTCATCAATCAAGAGCTCGGCGCTTTCACAGTCGACACTGATTCCTCCTCCTTTTGAGCAGACCATCCCTGGCCTGAACCCGGGCGTCCACCCACGCCACAGCCGCTCAAAGCAGGCTCTGGGAGGCTGCAGCCCGCTGCAGGCTGGATCCCTACCCCCGGAGTACCCGTGGATGAAGGAGAAGAAAAGCATCAAGAAGAACCAGGCTGCTGCTTCTTCTGCTTCTGCGACAAGGACTGACTCCTCACCGCTCTACTTCTCCCCCCAAGGCAAGACATGATGATTAATAACCTCCATGTAAAAGGCTCCTCATTGTCTGAGGATTCCCCCTCTGCAAGGAGCTGCATCCAGGGCCCTGTGCAACGTGGGCGTCCCTCTAAGCCAGTAGTACAGGATTTTGATTTAAGCATGCTTAATCTCATCAAGTAACGCACTGCCTTGTGATGCAGTGTACAAGTGTTAATGTCTGACAGTAATGGAGAGTGATAGATTATTCTTACACGGGCCTGCAGCTGGCATGTTCATTAATCTTCACCCTCCGTCCTGTCCTGTCCACGCAGACCCATCATATTCTGCCTAGGGCCCATAAATCTTCCCAGTCCCGGCGCTTGCTTGCCACAAGTTTCACCCCGGGCTTGTTTTTTTCTCCACACACACACAACCGTGCTACTGTTTTTATTTTTGATCCCCAGCCCTTCTGTGAATAAAAAACAATCTTTGGTTTATTTTTTTTTTAGGTTCACCAGAGGTCCCAGAGGGTGGTGGTGGTGGTGATGTTGGCGGTGGAGGGGAATCCCGGAGGTTGAGGACTGCGTACACCAACACCCAACTTCTGGAGCTGGAGAAGGAGTTTCATTTCAACAAATACCTGTGCAGACCAAGGCGAGTGGAAATTGCTGCCTTGCTGGACTTAACAGAGAAGCAGGTGAAAGTGTGGTTTCAGAACCGGAGAATGAAGCACAAGAGGCAGACCCACTGCAAGGAGAACCGGGACAGTGAGGGGAAATACGCGTGCCTGGACGACGGGCCGGAGGACGAGTTTGAGCAGGCGGCGGACAGCAGCGCGGCCGGGACGCTCCTGGAGAGGGAGAGGTATTTCCACCAGAATACCTTGACTTCACAACAGCGTCAGAACGGGCACAATGGGGGGAACCAAAGCCCGACTGTTACGCTATTGAACAGCAATGAGAAAAATCTGAAACATTTTCCAAACGCGGCACCCACTGTTCCCATCTGCGGGTCAACAATAGGTCCGGACAATGATAATTCCCAGGGCCTGGACGTGTCTTTGCAGGATTTCCACGTTTTCTCATCCTCCTCCTCTTTCTCACCGAGTTTGTCAGATTCACCACAAAGTCCCCTGGCTTTATCAACCGAAACTTTTGACCTTTTCTCAGAAACACTCACAACAATCGACCTGCAAAACTTGAGCTATTGAAATATTGCAACATGTTTTATTTTAATGCAGCTTAAACACTCAGTTGTAGCGTTGAGGGGGGGGGACTAATATATCTCACAAATAAGGTAAGAAAAAACAACAGTGCTACTATTTAGCCTATAGTTTATTCCACGAGGCTGCAAGAGCACGTTAAACGGTTTATTTTTATATGGATTTTGACTATAACTGAGCAGAATATATTTGTTGAAATAAAACTTTACATGGATTGAATCAGCAGCGCTATTGTCTTATTTCACAATAAAAAAGTTTGGAGAGCTTGTGGATTTTAGCCTATAGGCATTAAAACATAAAAGGATATTTAAGAGTAGGCTACTGGCCACAAATGAATTATGTTCATGCATAATTTATAATGCCGAACAGCTTCTCACAGTATTCAAATAAGGAGCATATAAACTGTTAAATTTAAAAGCCACGGGATACTTTCTAAGTTATAGCCTAAGTTATTAATGAGTTCGTGTAGTATAAAGGCACTATTGATTTTACTATCTCAGACTTCCCCAAAACAAATCAATGTGGGTTATAAATAAAATGCAACTAAACGTAAAATTATACATAGTTGCATCCCAGTTTTTTTTTCAAATTTATTTTCATATGTTTAGGTGAAAGATTTATTTCAACGTGACCACGGTTCTGATATATAGGCTAGGCTACTTTAGTTATTTATCTGACCAGAAAATTGAAGATTCATTGCTTGCACATGTTTAAACCCAGAAAAAGAAAATTTGCAGTGAGAATTGGCAGCTAGGAGTTCCAGGCCAAAAGCTATGACTTTTCTTGGCTCTCTAATTACGTTTTATTGCCTATAAAACTCACAGCACTGAGGGTGCTTGTTTATAGCGTGGTCTACTACTGTAATACAATCTTTTTGAATTTAGAATCGCGCCTTAAACCTTACTTTGATTTTTCAAAACTTTTTATGATTTAGAATTATTTGTGGTTAATTCAAAGCAGCCGACATAGGACTAGTGTAAATTATAATTGAATAAGGTTTTGTAAAAAAACAAATAAAAATAGAACCTGGAATATGCAGATATTAGTCAAATACCAGAATATTTATTCTATTGATTTATAGTAAAATGTTGTAATGTAAATTGAGGTAAATTGTTATGTTATGTAATATGTTAGTCTGGACCAAACGAATTTGTCACTGTCCTCCATCCTTCACTGCTGAAGGAATTCTTCACACCAACCAGTTGAACTCGATAATGGGCAAACAGAGAAGCGTTTGCCACAATGTAAGTGGTTGCCGTTTGTTTTTTTATTAGGACACTAAATGTTTAGGCAAAATGGTTTCATGATAAGCTAAAGCCGTAGATTGTTCCAGGAATCTCAAGATTAACAATCACACTGATCAATGGTGCTGACCAGAGTCTACAGACAAGAGGATTCATTTAGCGGTGCCCTCTGTGTCTCTGTGGCCACCGTGCTGCTCTCAGGACTGTGCGGTTTGGGCTCGGAGCCAAAAAAAGGTGAGCCGAAGTGGTGAAGTGATATTCCTGCTGAGATATATGGTATTACGAGATGGCTAATTGTGATCATTTTGAAAACAAGAACTAACTAGGAAAATTATTGAAAGCCCAGGAGGCAGGGAGGCAGTCAGATTTGATTTGGAGCTGAAGCCACTGAGCTAATTTTATATCCTGAGACCACACTGTGTCAGCATGCTAGACCATGCTAACCACAAATACTCCTGATGTGCTTTTTATTAAAAAAAGGTCCAGGCCACTTAGTCCTTAGCATACTCTGCTAGTTTCCTTCTATGAGCAGAAAACAGAACAGATATAATGCTGCACATGTTTTCCTACAGATTTTACCATGACAACTGCAATATGCCTATTTAATCAGAGATAAATGGCATATTATGATCCATGTATTGTAATGTCTTTATTCTGGGTGGTTACATGAGATAGTCAACATACAGTGAGTGGATTGCAAACATGTAATGGCCGATAAAATGGGAAGGAACCAATCACAAGGAGGAGTTTGTAAGATGACAGACAAATAGATGAAGCTTTATGGGAAACTAGATACAACACTGTGCCAGCAGATCCCTCCCCCCTACACACACACACACACACACACACAAACGCACATACACACACATGGATACACAGGTCAAAGGTCAAGCTGGTTCTCCTCTTCTCTCCAAATACAGCCAGGTCAGAAGGGGGTCAGCTTTTGAATGACCACTGAGGGTTTGAGGCTCATAAAGAATGTATTGGCTACTCAGATAACTTTGAACAGGAAGTGACATCACAAAACGTGTACAGAAACAGAAATGGAAAGGTTTGATCTGAGGACCATTTTGCATTAAGGAATGTGAATGTATTTCACATGACAATCACCCAAAGATCTAAAGGTCTTGTTTTCAGTATGATTCTGCATATAAATACACAACATTTTAACGTGTAATCAAACATGTAAAGCTGCAAAAGGTATAGAAAGATTACTGCAGGCTGCATATTCTGTCATATTGTATCATATTTTCCTCTCTGCATAGGAGGACTAAGAAATGCCATATAGATGTTAGTCTTTCTATAATGACTGGACTGAAACTGAAGTAGGCCTAAATAAAATGTGTGACTGGCAGCACTGACAAACACCGCCCAGCACCTGCAGCTAAAGTAAAAAGATGAAGCTGAAGCCCCATGAGAGCTGCACTGACATTTCTGTCACATTTCTCCTAAAACAACAGGCTATACAGTTCAAAGGCTCAGTCTTTTGAACCTGGGCTGGATGATACTGCCTGTCAAAAGATGACTAATGACTGACTGACACCTGTATAAACAATATGACAACCAACTGCTTTCACTGAATACACTAGGAGGCACAGGTTCACTTGATGTAAGAAGTGAGTTGTTTTGAGATTTCTTGCATCAGATGAGGTGGAAAATTGTGTTTGTCATTGATTACAATATCAACATAGTCTCACAAATGAGATGCAAATGAGCTGCACACATTGAAAATGTGATTTAGGAATAAAGCAGTGCAGTAGAAACTTCTGCACAGATACGTTTCATGGAGATGTTCCAAGGAGTCTTGTGCTAGCACAAGTAGCACAGACTCCTTGAAACATCTCTGGTGCTCAAAGACGAATAAACCTGGCTCAGGAAACTCTACAGCAGTTTTATATATAGCCTAATATATATTTATAATTTCCTTTACAGCTATTAATCCCTGTTTAGATTTACAATGTTGACATATTCATAAACTCAGAGTGTTTGCATCATTGTAAAAAAAATGACACTCCCAATGTGTCCAGTGAGTCAGTCACAGCCAGCATACTTAAGTGCCAGAGAAATATGATCTGGAATCAATCAACAATATGATCATAAGTAATACGCTGACTTTATTAGTCTGTAAAGACCCGTTGCTCCATTAAAGCATCAATTCCCCGTCATCAGCAGCAGTCCAATATATATATGAGCTACATAGCCTGCACACAATAGCTGATAGAGCAATAAACGTCAGCGTGGGTGTGAACAACAGGCGGGTTTGTGTGGTCAGTTATAAATAAATAGCAGATTAACTTCCGTATCTGTGAGCCCGCTGTCACTTCCGTAACGGGTGAAGTTCCCCTCGCCGGACGGTCCATCGTTGAAAGCACAAACTCATAAGATAATGCGTACTACGATTCCCGAGGAGTTAACGTCGCTCATTTCAGGTAAAAGATCATAAATGATTGTGTATTTGTACACGCCGGTTGTTTTCCCCGTGATGTTTTATGGCTCGTTGCGCAGAGTCCAGTTTTTAGGAGACCGTTTTGTTAAAAGAGGAAGCGCATTCATTCATGCTGCTGCTGTTGATAGGTATCAAACAATGCGCAGTTTTTGACGTCAAAGCGGCAAACCAAACTGCTGGTGTGTGTGTGTGTGTGTGTGTGTGAGAGAGTGTGTGTGTGTGTGTGTGTGTGTGTTGTGCTTTGAAAAGGTAAGCTGATCTCCAGCAGCACTGCTCAATTTGACTGCCAAATGAAACACCACAATCAGTAAGTGATTTCAGATTGTGTGACTCTATTAGTGATATTTGTTGTTTAGATCTAGAATTTTTCCTCTGTGATGGCTTGAAAGGGGAAAATCTAAGCAAGAAGGCGAAAGAGAGGAGGGAAGCCTTCATCAAACGGATTAAAGAGGTCAAACTGGGGTATGTCTGTATTACATCAAAATGTCTTATGTATTCAAAGACTCCAATGCAACATGTGAACATTGACATCCCTTTTGTCTCGCCAACAGTTTCCCACAAGATTTCAAGGACAAAAGTGAGTGTTTGTCTTACTCTTTATTATAATCTTAAGGTTTAGCCTATGTTTAAATCTGTTACACCAGTGGTTCCAAACCTGGGGGTTGGGGCCCGTCAAGACCTCACAACATGAATGTAAGGGGTCAGAAGATGAGTCAAATGAAAAACACTCTTCAAATGAACTGCTCACACAACAGTTTGGGTACCACTGTGTTACACCATAACAGGGACCCTTACTGCACAACCTTTGTTTACTATAGTAGGTGGAGATGACTCAGATGATGAGGAGGAGGTTGACAGCAACAACGATGGAGGGTCCCTGCAGTCGGAGCGCACGGACAAGGATGAAGAGGCTTGTGAAGGTAAGCCACAAGCACTTAGCAGACATCCGAAGCTGACATGCTAACTGCTAACAAGCTGTGGATTAAAGTATTGAAAATTGCATCTTGGCACGGAAATATACAAATCTTTGGGTCTGCTCCTTGGTGAAAGTGACTTTGAGTGGCACAATGAGGGAGACATTCCAACTGTAACTTGGCAACATACTTGGGAAGCAATTTGGGGGCACAACTGCTACTCCCACCTCCTCTTTCACCCCACCCCTTTGACAGCTAGAGCATGCTTTATTGCTCTCAGCCACAGTCTGGGGACTGAAAATTACTGCCATGGCTGTAGTCTGAAGCGGGGAGAAAAACATTCCTCAGTATACAGTAGCTTTAACCCTGTACTCTCCATCAAGGCAATCTATACAAGAGTTTGTATTTACTTTCTTAAATAAAGTATTTAGGGAAATCCTTGTGAAATTGTGATTAAGGGTCTTGGGTTTATGGGCTGTAAGCAGCTGCCATCTTTATGGCTGCTTTTTCACACAAAGCAACTTTGACACAGCAGTTGAACATTTGCATTGAAGTTGCACGCTGCAAGGGGAATCTGCTCTAGTGAGAGGAAAAACGTCGCTTAGGGGAAATTTTGTGGTTTTGCTTCTTATTTTAACATCAGTTAAACAAAAACATGATAGCAAAGTTAGTCAGAAACCAGTCTGTTTATGTTTAACATTTTATAAACAGACTGATGCTAGCCACTGAATGGATCATGGACTCTGAGAGAACACTGAACCCACTTTGTTGGTTTTCCTCAACTCGTTTCCAGGTGCCCAGCAGTCCCCACCTGTGGCAGCTCAGGACCTGGTGTCTGTCTTTAAAGCAGGATACCTCGAGAAGCGCAGAAAGGGTGGGTGCTCTGCTAATAAGATACACATTTTGTTTGATTAATGAGATGTTTTGACCTTCAGTAAAAACCTCCACATGAACAAAAGCAGGCTTTTTAATACAGAGAAAATGACAGCTCCACCTATAATGAGGATGTTATACAATGATATGATGCAAAATAGCATCCAAAATAACTTACTATACATTTTTAGGACACATAATGTTTTTAAAAAGACAGGTCTGTAGCCAATACATGATATATGTGATATACATTTGTGGCGGTACTGATTCTACAGGTCTCAGGGGAAAGGTGCCTGAGGCCCCGTTGCCAACTGCATAATAAATAATAAAAATATTCCCTTGGAGAAAAAATCTCACAAGTATTTTAATGACAAAAAGCTCTTTAAAATAAACCAGTGTTTTTTAGGTGATCAACAAATGCCTCTTTAAAAAAGTAAAAAAATAAATGGTAAAAGGGGTTTTAAATGAAAAGAAACCAATAAAAAATATGGGAGCCTGCAGGTAATTCTCGATTTCTGATTAGAGACAGAGTTAACCCAGTAACTCTGTCTCTAATCAGCACCTGTTTACTGGTGCTCATTCAGTGCTGCTCATACTATGTTCATACTATGTCATATTTTGTGTATATACTGTATACCAATACACCTACCTCAGGTCATAAGGTCATAGGTCTTATTTATTTTTTCCAGCATCCTTTGCACTATGCTCCATCACACTGTGTACATGTGTACATGTGTACATGTGTGTATGTGTACCTGTATATCATATCTACCTTCAACATGTACATAATGAGAATAGTTTACTCTTGCATCCTTTGCACTCTGATTACTGCACTATTTGTCAATATGTCTATATTGTTTTGTTCATAGTGTGTATATTAGTGTTGTCTACTCTGTAGTTTGTGTTTGATTTTATTTTATTATTATTTTATTATTGTATAAGTAAGCACATCGTGAGCAATGTACAATCCTGAGTCAAATTCCTCTTATGTGTACACATACCTGGCAATAAAACTGATTCTGATTGAGGGCATTTTGACATATTATACAATACACAGCACATTGCCCTTAAACTAAACTAAAATAAATCTCCTCTGCTGAGATTATTGTTTGTTTTACTGTCCACAGATCACAGCTTTTTTGGTACAGAGTGGCAGAAGAGATGGTGTGCTCTAAGCCATCATACCTTCTACTATTATGGCAGTGAGAAAGGTACTTTTACTCCTCTCATCCCAGTTTTCCAGACTATTATGAATCGCATACTGTTTGGGAACATTTAAATGGATGGATATTTGGCATGACGTCAGATTTTGACAGCGACATTGCAGTTGTTGTTTCTGAACATTAATGATGTTTTAATTTCCTGTGAACAGACAAGCAGCAGAAGGGGGAGTTCAATATCGATGGCTACACCGTCAAAATGAACAACACCTTACGGAAAGACTCAAAGAAAGACTGCTGCTTTGAAATTTCGGCTCCAGACAAGCGAGTCTATCAGGTGCGCTCGTCTCATAGTGATGGTTTGAGTCGTTGCTGTTCTAAATGTATGTCGTAAATTGAAAAACAAATCTGGACTTGAGATGTGCCGTGTTTAAAACTTGGCAAGGCGTGTGTGTACATGCACTTCATTAAATCTTTATTTTTTAAACTTATTCATTCATTTGACACTGCTGCCTTTGCAAATGGCTCAACCTATCACGCATATTTAAAAAGTCTAAATGAGTCTTTCTAACATTCAGGTTCTTCCATGTGGAACATTTTGCTATGCATAAATGCAGCATTATTTGTTTATGTTAATTAATATATGTAGAACTGCATATTGCTCTGACTACAGTTTTCATTTCTCTCCTTCTTCATCACAGTTTTCTGCGTCATCAGTGAAAGAGGCAGAGGAATGGGTGAAACAGATAGACTTTGTTTTGAAAGGTTTGAACAGTTTCAATCATAAAAACTCATTATTGTGCTCCGTAATGTCAGAAACAGCGACATTTGTTTCTTCATGAATGAAAACCCTAAAACGGACAAAATTCTCCAAATATTATTGTTTGCGTGTGTGCGTCTGTGGGCACACGCATAAATCAAGAGTTTCTGTTTGGCTGCATAAGTTAAACATACCATGTTCCCCTGTTTGTAGATATGACAGGCATCATCCCAGTAGACGAAGAGGAGGAACAGGAAGTGTACGATGATGTTGGCGCAATTGACGAAGACATCTATGAAGAGCTCCCAGGTTTGTCCACGCATTTTATCACTGTGGCACTGTATTGTCCTACAGAACATGAAGAAAAAATTGCGTGCATCTCTTTGAAATTGTTTTTTTTTTTTAATTCAAAGGGTTTATTTTCTGCGTATTTCCCTGTCCACTAATTATAGAATCTTCACCTTTAAATCACTCATCCATCAATATCTTGTCTTGTTTCTCCAGAGGAGGACATGCCCAATCCAGCAAAACCTCTTCCAAAGGTGGAGCCAGTGAGCAAACCTGCTCCTCCTGCCGCAGGTACACAGCACATTAATTTCTCATCTGGTTTCAAGACTGGTTACATATGAGTTTTTTTGTTTGTGGATTAGAGTTTAGCAACTTTCAGTGTGTAATATACAGAAGAGTGGGACTGTGATCAACAAATGACCATTCTGTCACACAGTTTATATGTGGCTATGAGCATACTCAACTTTCTGAACCACAGTTAAGAAGAAGTGACATGTACAGAGGAAGTTTATCTTTGCATGTGCAACTGAAAGTTAACACAATGCTGGAAATAACTTTCAACCAAGTTGGCCAACTTCCTTTTACAATAAATAACGTATTAAGGTTCTGCAAAAATACCATGCTATCTAGCTCTGCCTATAGAAACATTCTTATAACATCAACAAGCACTGAGAGTCGCCACCAAACGGGAAATGTTCACATATCAGATCAGTAAATAGGCTAAATCAGTAACTGCCAAGAAACTAGCTATGTCCTAAATGCTACTACTTTGTAATTGTATACAGCATACTATAGTCATATTTATTGTTTACTGTTTTTAACAGTAAATGTGTACTAATAGAAAAGGATGGCAAACATATGATGAGCAAGGGCAATTTACAATAAAGCTCTGACCCACAATTATTTATTATTTTCGTGTGTGTGTGTGTGTGTGTAAGTGTAAGTAACAGCAAATCATATTTTTAATTTTATTTTGATTCCGGCTGTGAGCAGCTCCTCCATTTCTTCTGTACATTGCATTGTGGGAGAATAGGATCCTTCAACACACTCAATAGTTTTAGTAGTCTACATACTGACTGTTTTTTGAGTATACTTCATTTTGTCACTTTGCCAATGTGAACATAGTACACACTTCCTAGTTCATAGGTAGTATGAACTTGGCTCACAGCTACTGTCAGCCTCCAGTTCTATTTCAGGCTCTACACTGCCTCCTGTTGGTTTTACTGCACACAAACAATCACTGCTGTGTACAATGTGATTACTCTCAGAAGAAAACAAAGCACCTAATCTGTTATTGTCTCCTTTTCCATCCAGTTAATAAGAGCACAGACTACCCCAACTACTACCAGGGCTTATGGGACTGTGCAGGGGACCTCCCAGATGAGTTGTCCTTCAAACGTGGAGATGCCATCTACATCCTGAGCAAGGTATGGTTGGGGCAACCCTCCTGTCAAGAGGTAAAACAACTGATTTGTCCCTTTTTAACTTGTGTTTTCTTGCAAACCAGCTGTAGTGCAAAAGTTGTGAGGTGAGGTTTGTAGTCAGAGTGGTTCTGCTGGTCTCAGACCACCAAAAGTGAGTTATTTCTAGGCCCTCAGAGGAACTGACTTTTTATATCCTTTACTGGCAGCACCTGGCCCACCGCCTGGGGGTGGACGGCTGATGGTAAGAGGCAAACTGGGCTAGGTTCTCTCTCTGGCACTGTGATGGGGATTAGTTGTGTCACAACGGAAACTGTTTTAGTGCTGTTGGTGGGGGCTGGGTTTAGCTGGCACACGGTGCCATTCCATCACTTCCATCTGGACTGTTTCAGCACTCTGCCGCTGCTGCCATGCCCAGGCGGTAAGCAGCCCTCAGCCCACACACATCTCAGACGTCTCTCTCACCTCGCCAAATAGGAATGTGTGTTCTCAGGAAACCCAGGCTCAGTCCGCCACTCTATTCAGAGCAGGTGAGGACGTGTAGTGCACGCACAATTTCCGAGTCTTGTCGCCTAGCTGTGGGTGCCAGGTATTGAGAACTGAGGGGCCGTTCTTTACATTTATTGGGTAGCTACACAGGAGCCCTTTTGTGCTTAACTGGTTCATATGAACGCAGAATTGGATTTTGTTGTGATCCGTTTAACAAGCTTGATTAGAACATCACACATTGGTTAAGGAATTTGACACTTTTACAGATGCATGTCGACCCTGTGGTTTATGTAAAATAAATGAATAAATAAAAAAGGTGTGAAATGTGCACCATGTACACTGGCTGTTTCCTGTCTAGTTTGGTTTCTATGGAGCATGTCAACTGAGACATACTGTTGTCAACTGGCCAGATCAGTTTCCAGATTCAAGTCTGCCATCTAGTGGAGTGAAGAGCTCCAAATCTAAAACTTGCATTAGAACTAGGACTAATAATTCAATTTTTTGACAGTACAACAATAAAAATTCCAAATAGAAACGTGTGAAACATTTGAGAAGCAGAAAAATTTGAGAAGCATTTTTGTTGGTTGGTTAGTTCATAAGTGACTTAAGAAAATAATGGATTATCAAAATTGTTGATTTTCAGTTAATTGATTAATTTATTAAGCACTAATGGAAAGAAAGTAAATGCACAAAGCAGACAGAGCCATCAATGCTCAATGGCCAAATGCCTGTTTATTACTCCCTCTTCGTGTGTGGAAAAGGAGCACGAATCAAGTTGCCCTTTCACTCAGACTGGGAGTGCCATTAGCTGAAACCTTGGTGTTGGGGGTTGTGGCCTGCTACGAGGGCAATGACCATAAAACCTGTCTGGACTGCAGCAGCAGCTAAAGGGACAGTCACCCCCCCCCCCCAATCGCTCACATATCCCTGCTTTTCCTTTCTCCCTCTTCAATGCATCCCTCCCCCATTCCAAAGGCCAGAAATAGCCGTAGTGTTACAGCTGCGAGACCCCCCAGTCTGGACCTGGATGTTGATCATAGTGCCGGAGGGAGGGAGTATGTTGACAGGATATGCTGCACAACCCCCCCCAACCACCCATTCAAGTCACAGCACATAAAACAAATCGAAAAATGTAACATCACACTTAACTTAAGTGACTAGATTGGTTAATAAAATGTAAAGCCTGACCAAACATGCTGCTGTTGGGCCTGCAGATCTTTTCACATGATGATACTGAACTGATGCATCATCTGTGGAGCTTTTGGTAGAAGTATGGGACAGTAGTATTATCCAGTTTAGGGTATTTGTGTCAATGTGTGTGTTGTCACAATGTGTGGTGTCATTAGTTGTCCACAGATCTGTGTATGTGTGCACACACTCGGCCTCGCACTCTTACACGCACCTCTAGTCACTCTGCTATATTTTCCCTCAGGGGCCTTTGACATGTCATTTTAATCATGTGACATTTTCTGTTTGTTTCTTGTGATGTTTATTTGATGTCTTTTTACTGTATTCATGTCGTGACATGGACAGTAAGTCAAGTGCCTTTTTATCTGACATGAGGAATGGCCTATAACCAGACAACTGCCGACACTAGTCATCACTATCGTAATATTCCAGGGTCTAATGCTACCATATGATCACTTACATCCCCTATTCTCTCCTGGGAATAACTGGACACAGATGTGGTCCCTCCTTGTGCCTGAGGTTTGACATAGATTTGAAACATTGTGCAGGTTTGTCTTCCTTCAACCTTGTCACAATGTGATCTCCCGTGTTGATTTATGTCCTGTGAAGACTTTGATGTGAGGTCAGGCTCTTGGCCAAAAAGAGAGAGAGAGAGCGAGAGAGAGGGGAGGGGGTATTCTCCACTTGTCTCAGATCTCTCCTCACATTGTCCTCCTCACATCTCAGCATGCTGACAGCCATTTGGAGCTATTACTTGTCATACTGTGACAGATTTGTGTGTGATGTGCTCTACGCACACTGAGGGGTTTTTTTGTGTGGAGTGGATGCAAGTGTGTGTGCAGTCTCCGAACCAACACTGGATGGAGAGGCATGGAAGGAAACAGGAAGTGTCAGTTAGTTGGTGGGATGTATAGGTGATGTTTTGGAGGTGGAGTAAAGGGAAAACAGGGAAAGTATTTTTAGGGCTTTTATTAGACAGCCAGTAATGATATGAAAGGAAAAAGGGTAGGGAGAGAGGGAGCATGACTTGCAACAAAGGTTACCGACCGGACACAAACCTGGGACATTGTAGTTCATGGTTGACATCCTAAACCTATGCAACTCTCTATGTACCTTTCCCATCAGACAACATTTACAATTTTATGATTAACCTCTACTTTGTGGTGTGATGATTGATGTGGATATTACTTCATTAAAATAAAAAAAAGTTTGCTGCTCAATGACCACCTCATGAAATAAGAGAAATGTTTCATCAACACACTGTTGTTCATCCTCTCAATGTCTCGACTTGGTTCCAGGAGTACCAGAGCTTTGGCTGGTGGGTCGGAGAGAAGAATGGAAATGTAGGAATCGTCCCCAAAGACTACCTGATTGAGCTTTATGCTCTATAAATACAACCCACGTAAGTTGGCCAGACCGTATGACTGCAATGTTTAAGTTTCATTTCAATTGTTTGCTCAAAACCAAAAACTAAAGGATAAAATGTGTAACTGGTATTAATCCACTGTCTTAACTGGTACATTGTGTTAATTTCAGGATGATTGCCCCTTCTATATACACTGTGGGAGACCAATAATTGGATGAAAAGATTTTCACAAGACTGAAATACATGTTTGAGTATATTTCTCTAGGATCTGCACTTTGCACTGCGTGTTTGTATTTATTTTCTATCTAAGATTCAGTTTTTCCACAACGCCATTTCATGCTCAGCTTTGGGAAAATTTGGTATTTGAAAAAGACAATGAATAAAGATTTAAACATTTGTGGTATCAGAGCTTTTATTATTTAACCTGCTAGTTAAGCCACAAGGTGGCAATAGAGTCTTTTCAAAGGTCATAGATTACCTCTATGACAGAGATTCTCAAGGCAGAAATACCACATGCCAGTTCTTTTTTTTTTCTTCTTTTGGTTGCCTTCCTGCACAATTTTGAATTTGTTTATAGACTGAATTAACAAAAATGGTTAAAAAGAGACAGGGGAAGAAGAGAAAAAGAGAAATTCTTTAATAACAAGCGTGATGGAGGTTTGTTGAAGTATTCTGGGGGAAAGAAACCATCAACATGCCTAGACCCAGGGAATAAGGTTATTTCTTAATATTTTGGCCTAATGAATCACATTATTTTCCATCTGTAATCCTGCGAAGTTAACACCAGGCCACCGTGAATATCAAATGTGTGCACACCCTCCTGAATAAATGAAAAATTTTATTTTTTTCATCTGGTCAGCACTTTTGTTCCAAGCTTCAAAGGGACACTGGGTCTTTTTTATGGGACCTGGGAGACTTTGCTGGGCAGAGGATCACAGCGTGGCAGATGGTTGGCTATGCTGCGTGCCTGAGTGAAACGGCTGAGGTGCACTAATAAGACAGCCACCCACACAGATAGCAGGAATGCTTATCACCCTCTGAGGGGCTGTTTGACAGCAGGCGAGGTGGTGTTAGCTGGGCACATCCCACCGAGGTTACATGCATACTGTACATATCTTTTTACAGTCTCCTCACTGAAATACCAAAGTTGTACTATTTCTCTGTCAGGGTAATGCACTCCTTTCTATTTTGGCTGCAGACAAAAGGGGACTTGTCAAGGTTTTCCCAAGGTTGCAAGAGAATGGGACGGAAAATGCGTTCATTAACCAATAACTCACTATCTTTTTCTCCTTCTTCCCTCTATTTTTTCCCCTTCATCCTGTCTCTCTTTTTTGTTCCTGTTGAGTGATGAGCTAGTCCTCTGTCCTCTGGGTGACATTCAAAGCCAACATAAATCCTACTCTTTACGCTACAGTGGCGATATAGCTGCTCTGCTAATTGGAGATGTAATGAATTACTATAATTAGTAATTGAATATACCACATTGGATGTAGAAAGGAAATGCTATGTTTTAGGGCAGGAAAGGGACGCTGTGAAATAATGTGAAATTCAGTGAGTGGGGATCACCAAAATAACATTACTGACTTATACTGACTTATGTCCGAGTGTGTGTAATTCATCATTTAGGCAGAAGTTGAATTGTGGATTTAATACATAGGCTACACACACAAATATTTCTGCACTGCTGACATACAGTAGTTTGGTATTTCCCCCTAAGAGTCCTCATTTTAATGCTAGGCTATGGGTTAGGTTGCCAAAGGCAAGTAAGGCTAAATATTGCCTCCCATTTTTATGTGCCAATAAAGGATTTCCTTAATGGATGTTAACTACACCTCCATCCCCCCCGTTAGATTTGGACAGCCATATCTGCAGAATATACAGGTTCTTTTATTGCAATTTAACATCAAGATATAGTGTTTCATAGATAAATGCCACAGTGTCATTAATCTATTAAGCACTAAATTACACTAATGATACCAGAATATCACTAATTAATACTTCACAACCATAAAGATACACTTTTACCAGCCAAATATAGATAGATTGAGCTGCTGAGTTATAATAAATAAAATGTGATTTGCTGAGAAAGATGTATATAAAAAAAAAAAAAAAAAAAAGTACCTACAGGACAGAATACATTCATAGTGATTTTATACTGACAATTAAGTGCTCAGGTATGTTAATTCATATACAGCCTAACAATTATGTTACTTCCAATAGGCAATACTTTAATGTTCATCCTCTGATAATGCATACCTCTCAGGACACATTGGTACACCGATATCCCCCTGCTCACGGTGATAGAGGCTCATCTTTCTTCAGGATTATCATGTACCATCACCATTTCATACAATCACCCCTGGGGTTGGTGAGAAGGCTTGATCTATACCACTTTAGAGAGGTAATCTTGATCAAGCTGTCAGCTGTTTCTGCTGCTCTTTAACCAGGTCACTCCACCATAGATCACACCACAGCTTCATAGAGAGTTTCTGTCAGGAATAACACTGCCTTATTTATGTGGTATCCCCTGGCATTTTGCTGGAAATGTATTACCTCTCCAACTGGCCCTCTGTCAGCATTCCATTAAAGCCTCTTCCCTTGTTCTAAATCTTAAAATCTGAAATAGACACTTTTTAAAATGCAAGTCACTCTTAATTGAGGTCAGTTTCTGCTAACATAACTCATGGTGGCTGACAAATTAAGGTTTCCTCAGCTGGCTTATGACATTGTGAGAAGACAGGGTGTATTTAAAATGAAAGCTAACAAAGATCTTGACAGGTTGCTTTGAAAATTTGTATTTCTGGAATTTGCGGCTTAGATATTCATTCATTTCAGTGATATTAATGTAATATTTTGAGCTGCAGGCCAGGATTAGTGGCAGGCCAGTAAATATGGGTCTAGATGGGTCATATTACAAGCACCACACCCACCTTTCTTTCATGTTATCAGTGTCTGTCCTTCCTTCCTTGTTAATTGCCTTCTCCAAGCTGCAGACAGGGTTGACCTGAAGACCTGTATCTCAGGACCTAAAGGGGACAGAAACTGTCTAAAAAGCCAGTTGCTGGCATCAAAACCACCACCAGCCTCCTAGAGGAGGCTTCCATCATGTCCCAACTGATACTTAAGGCTGATTTAGCTGCTGTTGCCGCAGAGGGGCTCCCATCATCCCTCTCACTTACTGTATGCATCGCTGTTACAAACAGGTCTCATGTTCCAGGGTGTGGGGTTGGTGGTCCAGGCTGTCAGGTAGAGCTATGTGCCGACACGTCACTCAGGATAAATCAAGCTTATCAAAGTGACAGGTGTTTGTCCACCTGCTATAAACATCTCCCACGCCTCGCTCCTGCGCCATCTCCTCACAGATTATTTACAAGGATCAAGCCTCCGTACACTGGCCCAGTTTGCTCTCTGGTTGTGGCTCTAATATCAGATCAGCGCCCTGCCACTGATTTACTTCACTAGTTAGTGAGGTGAGTAATGACTCTTGTCTGGGAGGATAGTTTGTAATCAAGAAAGGTCAGAGATGCTCTAACTGTAATTACAACCCTCTCCACAGTGTACCTTTTACACCTCACTGCAGCTGACTGCCTGCCAATTCTATGCCAACTGATCCCTTCTCTCTCTCTCTCTCTCTCTCTCTCTCTCTCTCTGCACATCTTCTTCTTTTACCCCTCACACAGTTACATGCCCCTGGTTGTAATGAACCCACATTCAGGTTGAGGTCCCATCTCAAATGTCAGCTCTTAATATAGCATAATTTTTGTAAGACACCCCCCTCACAAAAGTAGTAAAAGGTATGATGGTTGAGCTACAGGAGCTTGCTGAGTTAACTGAGTCACGGGATTGCAGATTGCTGCCATCACTCCCAATGTCAGCTTTGGTATGTATCCAAGCACAGGTCCTGCCAAGTTAACCTGAGCTAATTTAGCACCCAGGGTACACATGGAGCTTCGCATCAGTACTGATTGACCAAGCACATGTGATGGACAGATCATAACTACATCAGGGCCATAGTTTTACGTAACTCCATCACCAGGGGATTATGATCCCATACACGTGCTGAGTAACTGTATTGAGCAGGTCAACGATTAGATGTGCCAGAGTTTTCTTCAATTAAACAAGGATAAAACTGAAGTTATTGTTTTTGGAGCCAAAGAACCACAATTGAAAGTCAGTGCTCAGCTTCAATCTGTAATGTTCAGAACCACAAATCAAGCCAGAAATCTTGGTGTAGTCATGGACTCAGACATGAATTTGAGGAACCACATTAAGACAATTACAAAGTCAGCCTACTATCACCTGAAGAATATATCAAGGATTAAAGGACTTGTCTCAGCAAGACCTGGAAAAACTTATCCATGTGTGGCCAGGCTGGTGGTGGCACTAAGAGGGGAATCACCACCAGAATCTAACTATCCGACACCACCTTGGCACTTCCACCCCAGGAAATGCTCTATTTCTACTTTGACTAAACCTTTATACAAAGGCTACACAGGTAAATAAGACAGACGTGACTCCAAAAGAATAACTTATTTATTGATAATCGGTAACTGGAAGTGCCTGAAAAGAGGATGGTGAATACTACAAATAAATAATCAAATTACAATGAAATATAAAAGATTACAAATTTGGCAAACAAGTTACTTGTTTTACTTTTAACAAAACACTCCCAGTTATTACTGATTATTGGACCAAACAAAAAGGCAGAGTGGGCCAGGGCCAGCTGTGGAGAGGCAGTCTAACTAAAGGTGTGCTCCAGTGGTGCAGCCACTTACCCACCACATGTGTCCACTGCAATCCGGTTCACCACAAGCACCACTGAAAAGAACAAGACAAGTAAAATAAAATACTATGGACCAGTTGGTTATATCTAAGATACAAGCATAGTCCACTAGGGGAGTGCCAGTTGGAGGCACTACAGCCAGAGTGTACCAGCAACAATGGTTAAAATCCTAATTTCACAAAGGCAAAACAGCAGCTGATAGCCTACAATTAAAAACACATACATATTAACAGATTTATAAAAGCAAATAACAGTTACCTCAGGTAGCTATCATACCCTACTTGTTGCTCCTTAAGCTTCTCATACCTTAACACAGGGTGCTCTGTAAGGAACAATACACCACGCCACTTCGGACAGGGAACCTTGGAATCAGCCAAACTACATAAAACAGGCGGGCAGTAGACTGCTGCAAAACATACAACCTCAGTCACTGGGAAAAGACAATGAAAACACAAGACAAGGTTTTTACTCGCTCACCTACATAGAGGTCACAGAAGTCAAAGAATTGATTTCAAAATCCTGCTGTTAGCACTAAATGGTTTAGGGCCAAAATACATTTCTGATCTTCTGCTTCGTTATGAACCATCCAGACCTCTCAGGTCATCTGGGACAGGTCTGCTTTCTGTCCCCAAAGTCAAAACTAAACAAGGAGAAGCAGCGTTTAGTTATTATGCTCCGTACATCTGGAATAAACTCCCAGATAACTACAGGTCTGCTGAAACTGTCAGTTCTTTTAAATTAAGACTTAAGACTTTTCTTTTTACCATTGCTTTTAATTAAATATGTACACGGTGAGAAATGAGTAGGTAATTGAGTGAAAAGATAATGAGAGTGAGATTGAACAGAGTGAAGGAAGTGGTCTTAAATCTCGCGCCTGAGATTTGCAGGAACCTCTGTCCACCTGTAAACGTGCAGGTAGGTCCAGAGTATAACTGGATCAAAGTGACCTGCGAACAGACATGTCCTGGTTTCTCTGTAGTGTCCGAGGGTTTTTGGAGTTTCAGTGGACCCAAAGATTGCTATGGACCCGAGTACAGACTAGCTAGAGAGAGTAAATTAAGTATACTTCTCTGTTTATTCTCTTTTCAAAATAATTGTAACTCAATTATTTGCTCAACCCCTCAGCCTGTTTTTATTTTCCATTTAACTATTTTGACCCTGATTGTACACTGCACTGTAACTTTTACTGTCCTGTTTTACCCTGTTTTAATGTGTTTAATTTTAGTTTAATATTTTTTCAATTTCCCTATGTTGCTTTAAAACTTTTTTTTCCCTGTTGCTTTTATGTTTTATGTAAAGCACTTTGAATTACCTTGTTGTTGAAATGTGCTATACAAATAAACTTGCCTTCAGGACACCAAGGTAGCATGTACATCAGTATGTACATGCTACAGTTACACATGTTGAGTTTAAAGCCCGATTAATTTAGTCCAAATTCTTAAATTAAAAACACAAATCAAAATAAAGGGATTTCATATTCCTCCACAAGAATTATGTGGGGAGGGCTTTGCTTGTAGATCATGTATAGAGATAAAAATTGCAGAATATATATTTTAATACCTTCATTCAAATTTTAAATGTGGAACAAGCAAATCACACACCCTTTTTGGTGGCAAGTCAAACATTTCTTTCCTGCTCCACTGGGGGACTCAGTGTTTCTAAAGTCCTGACTCCTGCACATCTTGATAAAAGATCATCAAATAAATCATTGCTGTGACTGTGGTTGAATGCCAAGTATCAGTTCAGTCATTTGTCAACCACCTAAATACTGTATTACATTTCCCTCTTGGTTAGTTTCAACTTTACGCAGTTCCTTTTTGTTGTCTGTGGCAGACATTGTCACATTTTCATTCCACATCCTGCAAATCATTTTGTACTTTTGACTGATACACTTGCAGTTCTGTCAGTGATGATTTGGCCTCCTTGGCCTGCTGGATTTTCTATCATATTGCTTTTAAAACTTACTGTAAGTGTTTATAGCTGGTCTGGTAACATTGCTGACTTGCTTCTCATTCATTTGACTAACATTCATTACAGTATTAGAAACTGTTACTGTATAAGTTAATCTGAAGATTTCCGTTAAGGCATTTACATTATTTTATTCGCCCCTCCTGTCGTGACACTGAGATTGAGCATACTTCTGATAGTGATGGTGAAAGCTACACTATAGCTTTATATAAGGAGCTTGGAAATAATAAAACATGTGAACTTCCAATACCTTTTACAGACACTGTAAATAAACTTGCCTTACCTTTGCCCTATGCTTACAGTAATAGGGTGAAAAAATGTTGAGAAATGTGCTAAACAATATGAATATTATAATGTACATGTAACCAAAATAAGCTCAAAGATCCACTCACTGCCGTTCTGAGCTTTCACCTCCTTGTTGATGACACCTCAACAAGCCTTATTCGCTTGAAAAGACCATGAGGAGCTCAAAAAGCTAGAAAGCAGACCTTTCAGTTTAGTTCCCAAAGGTCAAGAATGAACTTCCATGCTCAAATGATGAAAACTGTACAATACCACAAGTTTTAACATGTTCATAAACTTCTGTCCAGAACTTTATGTGTATTCAACCACGTCTGCAGAACTTGAGACACTCTGGTTTGGCAGTCCACATTGTTTAACGTGCATATTAATGAATTTGACATGGGCCTATTAACATACCATGAATGACAATCATGTGAATTCAGGATACTCATTACGTATGTATTACATGAATAGCAGGTGGGGTAATTTGAGTAATTTGCGGCTACATGCAGACACTGGGATGATGGACGGTGTCTGGAGAAGACAAGTTGAGCCGGCCAGTGGATCTACTGCAGAGTAAGGAGAATTTAGGCTCATCATAAAAGATTCCTCCTTGCCTCTTATTTCACTTAGACATTTTTATGTTTTTTTTATTTTCTACCTCATTGCAGCCGTGAGCTGCCTGCTGATTTACACACACTGGCAACGAAGCACAGAGGCCTCAGGAGACGGTGCCCTCTACCCTTCCATTTTTTTCCGCCTTGTTTCTCTAGCCTCTATCGTCCTCTTACTGCCACAACCGTAGCACTCTCCATTCACTGAGCTAGGTCTAACCGAAAAGCTCCCTGCCTACTTGTTCCTCATTCCTAACAAGACATTAATCTGGAGGGGTTGATCATGTGACACACAGAGGGGCTGTTGCCCTGTGCCAAGACACAGAATTCATATAAGGATGGGCGAAGGGCATCATAGACACTAAAGGTATCTTACAACACTCACATTTCATTTCAGAGTTCACAATATGTATATAAAGACGTGTTTTACCATGAATTAAAGAATGTTTGAGAATATATACAAACACATACAGCCAGTGCAAATATTTTATCTTAACAAAAGGCCCTTCATTCTCCATCTGTTTTCAGCTGTATGCGCCAAAGAAAACATGTCTGTCTGAACACACCATATTAATTCAGGAAATCATGAAACAGTTGCCTCAACTTCCCTTTTCCCCCCTCAGGCTCATGTGTTCAAGGCAGATGAGCTGGGTTTCACGCTGATCAGCCCTGATTCCAGGAGACGAGAAGCTGTTGCTTGCCTTGGTACAGTGATCACGCCCGTTCCCAGTAATTGCTACATCCATGCACCCAAAAGGCGACAGACAGCAGGTGGAGGGGAAATAGCAGGTATAAGCCATGCAGAACCGAAGAAAGGAACCGAGGCTGTTGGGTTTGATGAATGACGGATGGCTTTTAAGTCAGCTCATTTCCATCTGTGGCAACTGAGTGACAGAGAAAAATGTTTCAGCCTTGAGTAAAAGTATTTTTTCCACCAGACCGAGGCAGGTGTTAGGATATAAGGTTGGCTTTTGAGCACACACACAAAAAGACACAGGCACACACAGCTACAAGGACAGTTGTAACGTCTGAAAATTTTTTTTTTGGTTGTCAGGTTGTGGAAGTTTTGTGGCCCTCAGTAAATCAGCGCTCAGTATTGGCATGAAATGTGGGAGACCTTGAAAAATGTTCAGAGCGGAGGCGTATGTTATTAACAATTCAATTAACCCAAGGCTTCCTGATCATTTACCTTGCTCCTTCATCGGCCCTAGTAAATGTGATTGTCTTGCATAGCAAGCTACACATCAGTATCACCAGCCAGTGCCAATGTCATATTCTGTTGTTGGTGCATCATTCCTTTAGGTATCATCCCCTTTCTATTGGCAGTGCAGCTGGGCTTCACTGATATTGACTCATCCTGGTTCCACAGAGTTGCAGGCAAAGAGATTTAATATCTCAAGTGGTGCTGAACTCCTATTGCTATTAATGGATTGTGTATAATGTGGCACTTAAAATGCATGAGCAGCCTCTGATTTATCTGTAATTTGCCTCCACTGGAGCATATCTCCCTCAATACTTCCATTTGTTTTTGGCTCTGTGCAGTCTGCTCAGTAAACGAACACTGATTGGGATTTCATATTGTTACATTCGACTTTGACAATTAGTTTCTTTCCAACACATGAAATTGTCCTTTTTTTGTTATTCTGTGTTAATTACACAACAGAGGGAATAGTAAGTCAAGCATGAGATCACTGACATGAGGTGGAGTTTATTTGAGCTGTCGCTGCAGAAAGACATGCTGACTTGGTCTAAGACAGATGGGAATCTCCCAGAGGGGCATTTTCCTTTATCTTATTTTCTACAGTTTTATGTGTCGTACAATAAGCATATTAATTAGACTAAACTGAGCTAAAGCATTGTGGAAATGATGAAAATGTGATTTTATGTGGTACTTTTATGAATGTTTGTGGTCATACCAGCTAAATTCCACCTGAAAACTGAATGATTTTACTTCAGCGCCATGTTTTCACTCTGTTTGATCTCTTTGGGGTCATGCAACATGGAGCAGGGAGCTGTTAGGCAATCGATCTGATGGGTTTAAATGTGTCAGTGCTGTCATGGCAGCAGAGCCGCACTGACAGGCTAGGCTACAGTGGCTCAAGGTTAACAGCCAGTGAGGAGTCAGTATTCCTGGGCAGGTCAGACTAAAAATAAACATAAAATACCCACAATGTATAGGTTTGTGATTGTTGAATTTAACTTCTTAAAAATTGTGAGAAAAACAAATGTTTGTGACATTCCCATGCATTTTCTAGACACATCTCTTAGGGTTACAGCAGACAGTGAAGCAGCTAGTGTTGTATTTCAGGTGTTAAAAATTCAAAATTATTGTAACGTGAAATATAAAACGAATGGTTCACATTTGAGTTGCTACTTTGAAGAAACAACAGAATGCTGAAATGATCATCTGGATATGTTTTATGCAGGCAGACAAGTAACATTTGCACAACAAGCTAAAAATGAATTCATAAAAACACATCAATAGATAGATATTGTTAGAATGTTGTTTGACTGAATGGTAAGACAGGCATTTGCTTTCCTTGTGTGCAAACATGCCCTTAAATCAACAGCCTATGTGTGTTTTCTGGATACTTTAGAGGCATAAACCTCTTCTAAATATCCAGCTACTGCAGCAGTGACAGCCTCAGTATATGTGCTTGAAGGCATCAGGGGAGTGCCGCCGCACACAGTTATGCACTGACAAAGAAGACACATGCATATACTGCATTAGCATATGTGGATGTGCATATACACGCATATATACCCACACATCTTCTTGGAAAATGTCCCACCCACCAGCCAATTTGAGTTTGTGGGCTTTACAACTGTCCAAACTGCTCTGCAGCTCAGAGCTGAGCTAAGGTGACATCACTCCTGTTCTCTGCAACACAAGCCTATTGTCTGTTCTGAATTCATAATGAACATCACAGCCGTTGCAGAGAAACAAAGCTAATCTAATTAGCTGTGCAGATATGTCAGTCTGCCGTCACTTTGTTTAATGGTCATTACCTTTGCATAAGCATTGTGCTCCTCACAGTGGGAGCACGTGTGTGTTCAGCACACACACACACACATATATAGATGTGTTACTGTAGTGAACAGCCTCATACAAACACAAAGCGAAAGAGACAGATAGAAAAGGTGACTTGTCAGTGCAGCTGGCATTTTGTTCAGCTGGGAGCAATGTATCCTGTCCACCTGGTAGCCCCCTCAGACAGGAGCGAGTCCATTGGGATCCCACAGCACCTCCTACCAGCCACACACCTGACAGGGGGGCTGTCTGAAAACTCTGCAGAGACCCTATTACACATCATACTGCTAAGCATTGCAGTAGCCACCAGATGACAAGCAGCCCACATCTTTCACTTTATTAGGAGGGGGGAGTTCAGCCACAGAGAGGAACACTACTGTCACTGCTGAAGATTGCATTGTTACCTGCATATATTTGACAAAATACTCCTTGTGAATGGTGATAACTCATGCTCCTGTTAAACTGGTTTAAGAAGTAAATATGGACAGTTACAGCATATGTTCCTGGAATAAGTGACTATACAAACACATTGATGTAACAACACTGCCATCTTCAGGTAAACTGTTGCTACAACTTTATAGCTGTAGGTATACAAAAGGTATATTTTGTTACTATTTACTGTACATGGTTCAAACTGAAATGCCTCAGTGAGAACATAGTAAGCCATGACTGCTTTTATGAGTAAAATAATTCGGAGCAACTGTATTACCAAAGTGCTGTGTGATGGGGAAACAGAAAAATTTCTTCCTCTCAGGTCCAAACATTTCTGCCAGTAAAATGATGATGATGTTTTCATGTAGAACCAGATGAGCAGCTGAGGTTTTCCTCCTGGCTGGTTCCCACGAGATCAAATGAAGCTGTACTCTCTGCTTTGTTTATTGCCAAATCTTTACTCCGAGGCTCTGGATCTCTACACTCTGAGCTGGAATCACAGAGACAAGAATAGGGGAGGGGTGAATAAATCTTATAATTCAGAAAATGACGCAGAAGGAGCTTTTATATGATCTGTCCCGGAAAATACATCAGTTAGTATATTGGAGTGGAGAGAGTATGGCATTATGATACCTGTCTGAGTCAGAGTCACAGGATATGCTGAGGTCCTTCTGCAGATCTTCTTCAGAGTGGAATCGCCTCAGGCTAGAGCGCTGGACCGCCTGGGCCACAGAGTACTGGGTCCTTCCTTCGGCACAGGCCTGTATCTTGGACACGCTGAGCTGTGACTGCAGGAAAAGATGCAGGCAACTGTCAGACAACAGCAGAGGGTTCTGGAGGACCCTGGAGAGTAAGGACAATGAACAAATTAGATGGCTGTCTATAGGATATTGTTTGTTGATATGAAAACAGCATGAGTCGTGTGTGTTGAAACAGTGATTCACCAGTTTTGTTATGTGTGTGTTGCAGTGTCAAAGTTCATGTGTTTATTGATCTATGAGGTCAGGCTTACTGTTCCAGAAACTTCTGGAGCCCTTTCATCCGCTCAGTGATCTGCTGGGCGTTGTTCAGGCTGAAGAAGGGATTCTTTGGCGGCAGCTCTGGTAGCTGTACCCTGCAAATAAAAACACACCATAAAAAAGACAGGTATCACAGCACTGAATACTATTAACATGAAAACAGAAAGTATGTTGTTTTCGCTCAAATTGCCAGTTCAACATACATTAAAGTGACTTACATCAGCATTGAATTTGCTTGTAGCTTCTGCCTGAGCCATATAAACTCACTGTACCTCCTTCTCACACTTGAGATCTTCTTGGTGAAACACACGCTGTCAGTCTAAAACAGGACACACATATTACAATAGGCTCCACTATTTGATTGTAGAGATAAAAATAACTTGCTTTATCATTTTACTTACATGTAAAGAAATTTCATAGTCTATGTAAGCATGCCAAAAGTCATTCTTTCGTATGCGCGGGTCCCGCACCCAGACACTGACAACCTGCTGCATGGAGAAGGCAAGAGTCACCAAATGCACTGCTGTGAAAAAGGGGAAGTATTTTATTCGCAGTTAGAGGAAGTACAATGACCAACAGGGCAAGTCAGCATAGGAAAATACCACCAAATATCCTTTATTGCTCAGGACAAAAAACAGATTGTTTTTTTTAAAGACTGTAAGCTCATCGTGTCATTTTAAAGGTCAAATTTTAATAACAACTATGAAACTGTTCAAAATCAAATTAGAATTATAGGATAACTTCAGACCTTCACAGCAGTTAGCTTCTTCTCTCATAATACAAATATTCTTGATTTAATCTCAGCAAGATAATGCTGCGCTTAGCATTGTGCCAGTGCTTTTTATTTCAACTTTTATTGTCCAGGAGTAAAGGTTTTAAAAATAAAGTCACAAGAATGAGATAAGCTCCTCCCCATAACGGTCAAATTAAATCAAGAAAACTACATGATGATTACTTAATAGCTCCCATGACATGAGCCAACATAACTATAACAATCTCCTACTACTTATCAGTTAATCACTTATTGACTATAATTTACAACCAGTCAAAACACATCCAATGAATTAGCCACTGTTTTAAAACGCACCATATGTTTAAGTGATGTTCCTACCTCACAATTTAGCACGACAGATGCGACATTAAAAAAACTTCAAGAAAAGCTTCACAAAAGGTTTCATTTATTCACAGAGACTTCACAGATCCATGGTCAACAGTTACACAGTAATTCAGTAGCAGGTGTGTTTTAGGAGGTTTAAGGTTCAGCAGAGTGTCCCATAACAGTCATGGGAGATATGTCAAGTCAGGGCGGTGCCATTAGGATACAGGTATCATATATGTGGACAGGTGTAATTACTGGAAGACAATGCCCAGCACAATTGGACAGTCTAATATTTAAAGTGCTACATTTAACAATCTTATTAGCCACCATAGGTGCACAAACCTTTGTGTGTATATCTCAAAAGATTTACTTTATAATTTGTTTATTATGACCTTTTGAGTAACTTTGCCTGGATTTCACCAAGTGTAAGCACCATATAATATTTTAAAAACTCCACAATATTTCATTCAATACAGAGGAGAATAGAACATTTGGTACTTAGCAGCTGACTGAAAATATGGGGAAATTTTAAAATATTTTTACATCAACCACAAGGGTCATACAGATACATGTAAATGCACATTAAATGCTGTGGCTATAAAACACCTCACGCAATACAAGTTCAAACAACAAAAGTTTGGAGAACAGGTCTACAATCTTCAGCTCTAAATAATAGCTACGTGGACTGTAGGTACGCATCTGACAGCAGTTAGTTCACTCTGCCTACACAGTGTTGCTATACAAGATACAAAGCACACACCAAACAACAAAGATCCTTGTAGCCAAACAGGTCTATAAATACTAAATTACTATATAACAATAAAAACAAAACACATGTCCACAGTGATAGTGTCTGCTTACACAACACCAACATTGCTACAGGTTAGTCTGACCTCAAATCAGCTGCTCTACACAAAGGTTAGTTTTAGTCTCCATCAGTCCCCACAAAGGTACAGAGACCTCGTTGAGCACCGCAGGTACGAGAGCACTTTAAATCCATCCCCGCTGACGATCTTGAGCACCTGCCAGTATGTGAAACTCCACCTGCAGCGGGAATATAATTTCACACAGTGTGCCTCTAAAGTCAGCTGAAGGAGGACACTCGATGGAGGTCAAACTAAGCTTCAGGTGAGATCACAGCTGTGTTATCAGTTCGCCTCTGTACACAATCCCCCCCCACCCCCAAACACACACACAAAACACACACACTTCACTGCTCCTCGTCTCCGCAGTGCCACGTCAGCTTCTGCTCATAGAAGTTGATGACCACCTGGGGACACCTGGCGCTGGCTTCACGAGCCGGCAGCAGGGCCACATCATCGGAGTTCTTCCTGTGGGGGAAACAGACAGGAGAAGGAAGCATTTAAGATGGTGGCCTCCTACTTTTAATGCATGTAAAATGTTGCAGCAACAACACACAGACTCCAGCCAGTTCAAGAAGTAGTAAGTACAGTCAGTCTGTGATTGCTGTAGTTGTAATATCCAATTATTTATAGAATATTCTGACTTAAGCAGAATATGAGATTTCTGAACTTTAAGCCCTCTACCTGTTTCTGGTCCATTACGTTTGTTTATTTTGTACTGTATTTGTTCTAATTCTATTCCATTTTTTTGTCATTTGAAATGTTCTAAGGCATTTCCTTGCCTTATGTAAAGCACTGACTGAGTCTGAAAGGTGCTAATGAATAAATAAAACAAATAAGCTTGCCTTGCCTTATACAGATCAAGCTCCAAAACTCTACACCCTCCACCTCACAACTATACGTCCATCTGACATGGACAAAACAATACATGATTATCATCCAAAATTACATTGCTAATTTCACGTTGTGCTAAACTCAATTGGTCGGCATATGAAAAGGGGGTATGGACACTAGAAATTCCTTTCAACATGGAGCAGAACAGATAGCAAGGCAGTGAAATCAATCAGATGGGAAATGCAGGGTTACATTTGTTGAGACAAACCTATATGTTGCAATAAAAGTTTATTTCTTGCATCAGTGACTGGAGAAGAGGTCCTTGTTGATTACACTTGGACTAAGTGACTGTTACAATGACTTAACTGAAAAAACTGCACTAAGTTATGTCTAGATGGCTTAACAAATGTACTCGTATTTCACCAAAAACATAGTGTTTGAATCATAGAATCACAGATCCTGTCGTGAATGATGTTTCCAAACCAAATGTAAATCAGTTGTTTTGAATGAAAAGAAAAGTATGATCCGTTTGGAGTGCCACATACTATTGATAATGGTACCATAGCGACAGGAAAAAAAACTAACCGTTTAGAATAAGCGAGAGGGTCATCTGAGTGGTCCTATTCAAATGAAACAATAATAAAGAGGGGACCGTGTTTTTTTCACGCAAAGCTGTTGTCTGTCTGAAAGCAGACTCTCCATCTTTCCACACTTCCAGATTGTTTTGTAAAACAATATTTTCTATCAAAAAAGAGCTGTAGCTAGGGGTAATATTCTCCTCCTTCAGAGTCACAGATGACAGTATTCAACCACTTTCACAGGCAGAGTGGTATTAACCAGGCCTCATAAACTGACATTTATGTGTAAAATTGGTGATGATCCCTTTTAAAGCTACCAAATACTTTTACTGTCGTCAGAAATGCTCAATTACTAATCTGAGGAATGCTTTGTCAGGTGGCCAACACCAATGATGTCTAACTTTGTCTTCTTAGTAAGTGATATATTCACATTACATGGTCGTCATAAACCTGACACTATGCTCCGTCATTGTTGCTGTAATTTGAACACGTAGATTGCAGCTTTAAATGTGAACAACTGCAACGTTTTCTATCATACATACCCAACCCCGGGAATCTATTCATGGACAGAGAAAAGAGGAAGCAGCAGAGTTACCATTTGACTAGGAACATGAGCTCTCCCTGTCTGTCTGTGGAGCCGATGATGCATTCAGGCTCGAGGTAAGTGGTGATGTTAGTGGGCTTGTCTGACTGCTCATCGTTTGTCTCGAGGACGTCGTTGTTGCACTGCGCAGTGTGAGCCTGCTGCTGAGACTGCATACAGGACCGCAAAGAGAGTGACAAGGACAGAGGTGCAGCAATTAGAAGAAACCACAAACAAAAACTCTGCATTAGGAGACAGGCTGGTTGTGTTAAAAGAAATCTTACTGAACATGCCTGTACATTGCGAAAAATAAGAAATTTTCACTTTCACTTTCAGGGGCATTGCAAAACCAACCACCTTCATGCGCCATTTAGTTTCATATTCAGCCTTCAAAAGTAGGAACAAAATCTGCCAACATGATCAGATGATTTTACTTGACTGCAGTGCGGCTTTCTAAAATTAAGGGTAACCGTCAACCTACAGCAATGCACTGTATAAAAAGCAGTCTAATAATATGCTGCTTTAGGATAAGGAAGTTATGTGAATAACAAGAATACAAACATAAACTTCCAGACATTCCACCACTGCATTTCTCACATACTCACAATTTCCCTCTCTTGCTCTGTCATTTCTTCTTTGGGAATGAACTCTTCAGTTTCCTCTTCCTCATTCTCCCCTGAGAAATGGGTGCTTCTCAGGAACTCTTCAATGAGTTCAGGGCAGTCCAGATTGTCCTCAGGTTCCCAAGTGTTTTCTGCACTGTAAGGAGGAGAGAGTACACTTTAAAAACATGCACAAACAAAACAACACACATCACACAGTATATGGAAGCAAATTGCTGATACTGCAACACCTCACTCACTCAGTGAAGCCTTTCCACTTCAGGAAGTATTCCACTCTTCCATTGAAGATTCTGCGGCGAATTATTTTTTCCACCACGAACTCCTGCACAACTGTAGTCTCCTCTGTCTTCCTCTGTTTGGCAGTCTGCTTCTTTCTCATCCTGCTATGAATGATAGGTAAATGAAAAACAACCAGCTTTTATTACTGGCAAGCTCATGCACGAGCATATGAAGACAAAAACATAAAGTGTCTATTTCTTTGTTTTAAACTGGACAGTCACAAAATAAACCCTTTCAATCGCCCTTTTGTTGGGATATTTGCGAAATAACATGGCAGTGGTGATCCGTATACTTATTATAGCGCTCCACCTGCCGTTTCATTCGGGAGCACAACACACTACTCTTTCGGTCCAAAAACGCAACACGTTAATCTACACACGTGCATAGTTCATTCAGACAGTTTAGCTAAGAGACTATTGTGCAAACAGTAGCATGAAAACATGAGTGGAAACGTGCCTGAGTGCTGCACGAGACGCTACACTGAACAATATGCACGTACGCTTTCGATGTTTACTTAATCTCGGCGGACAACCTGCTGCGGTGCTGCACTGCTCTGTTTGGAGCTTGTCGCTGGAACCTACATGCACACAGCGCCTTCGATGCTGCTCTGTGCGCGAACGTGTCGGTCTGCGTGTTTACATGAGCGAAACAACTTTTCATGAATTACTTCAAATTAAAGATGGCCGTGGATGCTCGGAGGAAGTGGTTGCCAAGGGAAAAGGTCATGCCAGGAAAACCGGGAGGAGTAGACGGGGACGCGCACGCCGCCGACCAATCACAGAGCAGTCCGCTCGTCCGTCCCTTCCACCCCCTAGTCCAGTGGTCCGCAACAGCCCTGCCACCCATGGGCGTCAGCTGGGTATGGCAAGGGACTGTGTGCATTTGGCATGTTGGGATTGTAGACTGGTTCCAGGTTTCCAGCTGATTTCTTTGATCTTTGGGATCATTGTCAGTGGAAGCAAATATGAAGCCGGATATTTATTTAGATGCCACATAACAGACAAAAGTCATCAGAGTGTAATCAGATTCATGTAGGCCTACGTCCAAGATATAACAAAAACTAAACCTTCTTTGAAATCTCCTTTCAGAAATCTCATCATATGAGCACCTTTCTAGTTGCCAAAATATCGGCTATTAGATGCACGGGATTCACTATTTATATTACATTATAATACATTTTATGGTGTATTATGTTTACATTAAAATTACACATAATTTACTTGTGTGTTTCCATTATATACTACTTTATTCTTCTATTTCTATGTATACTCCTATCGCTTACTATTACTCCTATTTATTTTACATTTATATTAGACATAATTACTAGTTTCAGAGGAAAATATTATTCTTCTATTAGTTTTTACTCCACAACTTCTATTTTACCATTACAGATAGTTCGTTAGTTACTTTGTAGCTGATCATTCTACATATAGTAAAACACATGATCATTATAAAACATGATACATTGTTATAGATTAAATTATCCAACAGTATATAGGCATCTAAAATTAGCTCCACCTTGACAATAAAATGTAGCTAAATGCATCAATGATACTATTCCAAAAATATACATTTGACATTCATACTTTTGATAATTTAGTACAGTTTTAATGCATTTTTACTTAAGTGAGATTCTGAATGTAGAACTTTGCCTTGCAATGTGGTATATTTATATTGTGGTACTGCTACATTTACTTAAGTTAAAGATCTAAAGGCTCCTGTAAATCCGTGGTTTTTCACGGAGGGGATCTTTAATCCACGACCATCTAGACTGCACTAAGCTCACAGAAGAAAAAAAACCTCCAGAGGATTTGATTGACAGCCCGCTTTTAGCCAATGGGAAACCCAAAAGCATCTGATTGGCCAAGTAAGCACCAATAAAAGGCCTTCCTACTGGACAAGTTTATCTTTTTTACTCCACGTTATTCAACATCGTTTTGTAACACACCGCTGGGGGACGCTGCCTGCTTGTATTGAACTGCCAGGTACAGCGGCCCAAAAGCTCAATGCTCCTGCACCCCAGTTAACTAATGAGAATGGATTTATGCTGGAACGCTCATTGCTAAAGGCAGCAGAACAAAAGGTTTTACCAGGAGGTGGGTTCACATTGGAGCTTGCCTGTGCTGCACTGTTGTTCTTGATACCAATTCATCCCCAAGGCAGGATTGTGTAACATTGCACACATTTGTTCATGATATTTACTTTTGAATGCACTGCAACAGCACCATATGAACACAGATAACACAGATCCAGGGATGACTACAGCAAAAGTAGCAGTGCCACAATCCTTATAATTAATACCTCAGTTTCATTGTCAATGAGAAGCCCAGGGGATGTGATTAAAAGGGGTTTCAGTGAAAAGGCTGACAGATGCCCGCATGGAAGATAAATGCGGTGTGTATCGTCTCCAGAAAAGGAGCCCATTGATCTCTGGTCTCAGAGAAAGGACACAGGTCTTATGCAGGTTGCGAATCAATGTACCTATATGCCCCATTCAACTCCCAGTGCAATGGAAAGTTAACAGTGGATAGACTTTTGGTATGATCATCAGGTAATGCAGGTCCTCTATTGATAAAGCAATGGCGGCAAACTGTTGTTTTCTTCTATGATTAATTATTAACACTATGCTGAAGATGTTCTCAACAACTTAACACCATTTACTTTCTTTGCTCTCAGCAGCTTTCGCTTCAAATGGGCACCTCTTTTTACACCAAGTCATTAGAGAAACCTTCTTTCCTTGTCTTCTGAACTGTGATGAGCTTCCACAGTTTTTTCAGTTACATCTTAGAATTAACATCTCGACACATTTTTAGCCTGTGCCAGAGCTTTTATTTTGGTTATCAGGCACCTTTTATAAAGGGTCTTAAAGTTGTCTTTATTAATGGTTAATTAATGGCGCTTTATGGATGAATTAAGCCATTAATAGGAGTTGCCAGGTTGTCAAAGATCCCTATGGCTTTTACCTTTTGTATGCCCTCAAGTCTGCAGTAACAAATGTCAGTCATTTATTAATAAATGGATTGTGGTCCAGGTTTTCTGCTGAAGGAGGATAAAAACCAGCCAGAGAGATCTTTTTACAACCTAGAATCCCAAACATTATTCTTATTAATAACTTTTAACTGATCTAAGCATTATTTATTAACCCTTAAGAAAGTAATTAGTTACAATGTAAATATAATGTATAAAGAATTCTTTATTAGAAAGTGGTACCATATATTTCTTTTTACAGTTCTTCACAACAGAACCATGTCAACCAAACATTACATTTTTATCTACAGTGGGTTAAAGTATGCTTTCCCAGTGAGTATCCAAGATGTGTGTTGCTTATCTGCTGTGTGAATTGCTGTTGCCCTCTGACCCCCTCCTGTCGGCTCTTTTGGGGTTTTAGTACTAGTTGCTATAGTAACCGAACAGCTAACATGGTTGAGCAGTCACTGCAGGCGCAGGAATGGCAGTAATGTGCATAGTGAGGTCCTGTCTAGATTTACTGCTCTACTACAGTATGGATCACTTTGGGTTTTCTTAACCAAACACTGGAAAGCCAGTTGGTCATTTCAGCTGGGTAACCCAACTTGTCCAAAAACACAGGACAATCATTTCATTCACAATTTTTTTTCTCTGGATGGACTGACACTGACTGTATAGACTGGAAATGTCACTTGCTGCCACTGAACTGACAGTTATATGTCATGGTTCTTAACAACTAGGCCACCAGGACACCCAATTTTTACAGTCACATCTCACTGACCTAGAAAAACCTGTATAATCATCTGTTTCAACTATTGCGGAACCATGAAAACAATGAAATGACAACCTGGACTGTAGCAGTTAGAAGGGAATTAGAGAAATACATGCAATGTTTTTTTATTTAGTGTAATTTTTATAACACATTTCATGTCTTGCATGTGTTTGTGGCCTAAATGACTCAACAACAGGCAATGATGAAATGATTTGAAGCCTATTTTTGTGCTTAAAACAGAACTGATTGAACCCAAGACGGACCAGGGCACTAAAAATGAAATACAGATGTTGATAAAATGGCATGCTTCAGTGTACAGGGTGAAAAGATATATCACGTTGTGCTGTCATCCCTTAAATCTGCTCAGCTCCCTCCCAGGCAAGCACATTCCTGGGGCCCACTGTGAATGTAGCCCTCATACAGATGGGCCTTGTGAGCCACCCTGTCAGAGCAGAAATGAGTCCAGATGGCTGGATCCTGCTGTGAAGGGCTGTGGATGGAGTGAGTAGTGGTCTGTATGGCTCAGGCCAAGCCTGACTGGATCCTTTTCACGCAGAGGGCCCCTAGCGTTCCCTCAGTACCACCTCGAGGCTCTCGGGTTACAGCCAGGGCGAGGACATTCGGTCCTGTTATTCTTACCGAGCGTTAATCTGGTTGTACAAAGAGTGGTGTTCAGCAAAACAGAAATAATGATGGCTGGTCTTTGGGGGGGTGGGGTGCAGGTGTGATTTACATGAGCTGAC
>NW_024044680.1:0-25000 GCF_014851395.1 Micropterus salmoides
TATTCAGCACAAAGGTAGAAACCTGAGAACTTCTCTGTGTCCTTCATCAGTCCAGCTGAATTCTCCAGACAGAACACACTCAAAGAACTTGGTTCTGCGCCTTACAATGCAGAGAGAGAGGAGTTAAGGACAAAGAAAATGTTTAAAGGACACACAAGACAGCTTTCACCACACCAGCACTTCACCATTTGAATGACAATTCTTCCAATTGCATGTAATAGTTTATACATTAATCTGTAATAATCTGTTTCAGTTGTGTTTATTTTACCAATAATGAACTACTTCACCTCTGAATCCATTAAAAAAAACACTTACTCAAAGTGCAAAGTAAGGTCTGTGGAGAGAATGGCCTGCTTCAATAGTTGCATCATGTTGCTATACTCTTTAGAGCAGAGGTTTGCAAAGATATTGTGACCCTGAGAGAAAGAAAAATACAATAGCATAGAGTAGGCACATACACAAAAGCAGGCACGCATGAGTAATAGTGGCAAAAATGTCTCCTTAGAGCCGATGCATTGGTAAAGTCATCGCTCACTGTCAAATGAAGCTCTCATTATCAGTGTTAATTAGCAATGTGTATAGACTTTATCTGTCCACTGTGAAATAAATCAATAGAGAACACAGTTCCTAATGATCAAACTGATCTACACCTGAGACAAAGCAGCCTCGAAATGTCACTATTGGTCACTGCTGCCGCCTACCAGCAGGCGGTTTGTGCTCAGCACTGGCCCGAAGCTCAAACTGCACACCAGTGGCTTTCTAGTAATCCAGTACACTAAAAAACATAGAATGCTGAAACAGTTTCCAAAGAGGGATCAGACATGTAGTCACCAATTATCGGTGCTTTTTATTAGGTTTTTATGCCATTTTTTATTGTGTACATTTGTGTTGTTTTAGGGACAGACATTGTAAACATGTTTAAGGCTGTGGTACCATTGACCCATAATTACGCAGATAAAAATAATAAAAATTTAATAAATACAATGTACTGGAATGTCTGTGTTTCAAGTCTTTTGCTCCGAAACAACTCTGTACCACCTTCCACCATTATATTTGCATACTTCGTTTTCAAACTACCCAATAAAGAGTATATGAAGGAAGAAAATATTTTTTTTAAGGTTGTCTAGATGACACCATGTGATATTAAAACTATTTATACCATGCAACAGTTTACTTGACGCTTCTCTCACAGTAAAAAGGATCAAATTCATTGGCCATTCCAAATTACCATTAAAGTTTAGTTAAGGAGTAAGTTTACACAATTTGTTAGATGACTTCAAGTAAAACACTTGCAGCACCTTAGTCAAGGAAAGCAAACTAACACCACAAAAGGAAATCTCAGCCAATGCAGCTAATACAGTAGACATCAGAATTACTTGAGCAGTATAATCATATGAGAAATATTGGTCTGACCTCACTTTGAAGGATCATAACTGCATGGTTGAAGTGATGATGCTCCAGGGTGGCTGACGTCCCGTAGAGCAGAGCCAGAGCAGAACCTGTCCTGCAGGAAAAACACAGCAGAGAAACTTTCAGTCACCTATAAGACGTCCATTTGTCATCAAACTTTAGGTCTGGATCACTTACTTGGCTTGAAATGCATTGTTAGTGCCTCTGTGGTCCAGGTCATGACATAGACAGCCGACCATTAGTGCCAGTATCTCTGCATCTGACAGGACATCCTGGAAAGTGGCTGTCTGCCGAAAGTAAAGCAGACACAATTTTACACATCCACTTAGCAGAGTCAACCACAACACTCATTATTTATTCGGTATTACCTATTGCTATTTGATAGGATAAGTCCCACCTGGACCGGGATGGCATGGGATGGGATGGGATGGGAAATGTTTGATCTGGAGGGAAATTAGATCATTCGTCTATTGATGTCCATGAGCACTGAGCATACCTGATCACCCTGGAACTTTACCCAAATATTCCTTCTTTGAATTTTCTCTTAGTGACGTCTCGCCTGTGATGTTTCCTCCTAATAATGTTTTGTTTAAAAAGTGATTGTTGATTAGTTTGGTGATAACTTCACTGAGATTTTCTCAGGACAAACTTCAAAAATAAACTTGACAACGCGTTATCCTCACTGAGGGTCTAAGTTTAGATGGTTTATTTTGGTGGTAATGTGCTTTTACTGTATTTAACAGTTTGACTCTAGTTTGACTGAGTGAAAGAGATATGCATCTTTGAAAGCTGGGTCATCTTTATTTAAAATTTGCCAATTTGTGGGCATGCCAAGCAACTTTAGACTGTTACTCTAATTGAAGGCAATACACACACAATCTGACCTGATTTGGTATATAGTGAAACTTACTGTGATCATAACAAACATGCACTGCGATACATTGAAGGCGTGCCTCCAGTTATGATACGCCACAGTTCGATAATTCTTCCTCACAGTCAGAAGCCAGCGGCACAAAACCTACAAAAAGAGCAGACATACATGTGATATACAGTATCTCAAAACACCCCTCACATTTTTGTAAATATTTGATTATATCTTTTCTTCATTTTTGTTACCAGTGGTTTAGACATTAATGGCTGTGTAATGTGTTATTTTGAGGGGACAGAAAATATACACTGTTATACATGCTGTACACTCACTAATTTACATTGTAGCAAAGTGTCATATCTTCAGTGTTGTCACATGAAAAGATATAATCAAATATTTACAGAAATGTGAGGGGTGTACTCACTTTTGTGAGATACTGTGCATACATACACACCGTGGACACTAGCACTTGACAAACATATTACACAACATATTCCAGGGTCTTACCTCATAGTCAATTTTAAACTTTTGGACCACACCAAGTTCCAGAAACATCCGGAGTGACGCGGTGATCATGGCATCATTATCCAAAGAGAAGTCATTAAAGTGAAACTCATCGATGCCTAACTCACTGCTCAGGGGGATCTTAGCTGCCTTAAGGGGAGAGGACAGAGCTGTCAAACGCACGCAAGGAAGGAGGCAAAGCACTAAAACAGTTTTCAAATTACACTTCACATACAACCACTCACAAGAACCAGATTTCATACAGTTCAGATTGTTAATTATAATGCACATATATGAATGTTGTGTTAATCTTCCTGAGTATTACCTTGAGTCTGTCAACTTCTACCTTGGAACAGGTTGCATGGTAGGACAACATCTTAAAAAAAATAAAAAATAATAATAATTCAAAACAGTGAGATTTAGAAAACATATTCTGATGCTGATCTGAGGCTAATGGGGTGAAAATCCTAAATTAGATAAGAGCAACTCTGAAAAAGAGACTTACTGCTGCAGAAGCTTATCAATATGTTCCGAGAGCTATCTTACCTACTTATCCTGTTACATAATCAGGATCAAAGAAAGCACATCTTGGCTTTTAAAACCGATTTGTTGCTATATTTTGAGTCTCCTCACAGGAAAGAAAATCCATCAGGTGTTTAAAGAAACAGCAACGATCTTGTGACCGAAATACAGGAGTGTGTGTTGCCTTCGGTGAGAGGTGAGCAGACTGGCACATGTATTTATCCTGAATTATTGAAAGGAGCTGAAATATTTATGGTAGCGAAGCAGAACCATGTTTGCTGAGGATAATGTGACTGCTTAGGTTAGATACCGGGCAGTGGAGCAGAACACAGATGGAGACACTAATGAATGTGAAGAGCCTCTGTTAAGATTAGCCTTAATGTGACCACTTCCCTGAACAGAATGGATACCTAATATTTTCCATACATCTATACGTCTATGAAAATCCATCTTGTTGTAAATCAAGATCACTAGTCTAGTTCAAACACAACTTATATAATGTTGATCAGTAGTCTTAATGATTTTGGATGTGTATAAGCATGTATTTTAAAATGTATATGTACTGATGTTAATTTTTCATAGAGATAGTTTATTTAGAGCATGTTTTAATGCATGTGCTGGTATACAATACATTCATGGCATGCAGGTGCTTTGAAAGGACGGGTAGCTAGTGGATGATATATGATATTTCTATAATATCCTTCATTCTAAACAAGATTTTATATATTAGTTTACATTTATTATTTTTGTAATTTGGATATCACATCTTGAAAGAGCTGGATGATGGGAAAAGAGATCAAAATTAAAAACAAAACAATATATAAAGTAATAGATACAAACAAATCTATATAAATGTCTTTTGTCTTCCAAATGGTTAAGAAAAAAAAGCCAAAACTAGTTGTAATCAATATGTTGCAGTGCCTACATCCAGTGCTACAGACTGCTTGGCCCACGTCTTCTTAACTTGATTGTACATCATGGTGTTGTTGATTCCAAGTCCACAGAATATCACAAATGCCTGTACGGAAATAAAAAAACAGAGAAAAGGAACCTGAAAAAAATGGCATAATGTGTATCCAATGCAACAATAGCAAAGTTTTCATGAACCATCTGTAATTTCAAAAATGTACCTCGAACAGTCTCTGATCTGCATCATTGAAAGTCTTCCTGTCAAGGCGATTGAGGATTTGTGCAACCCCTATGAAAACACACATACATTATTGACTGTGACATGAAAACTGGTTTCCAAAGTGAGGACAAATTGATTATTTCTGGTCAACTTACCAATTATCTGGTGAGTTCGATTCCAGATAGGGACGCATAACACTGATCTGATGTGAAACCCAGAGGCCTGATCCGCCTGTGAAGAGAGTAGACAGTGACGGTGGAGCAAGACTGAAAACAGTTTATGTTTGTTTGAGAAATTTAGATTTTAAAGACCTGCACAAGTTTTCTTTGATTGGAAAATGTATTAAATTAAAACACATACATACATTGAAAAATAATAATATGTGGCTTTAAGACAGTTCATAGAAAGATTTTGGCATATCACGTCAGACACATTCAGCAGTGGTCACAAGCACTGTATAATGTAAAGTTTTTTTGTACATCATGGGATTTGTGGGGTGTGTCTGTGCCCACTTACTGCAGCCACAAACATGTATTGTATGTGTCCATGCATGTGTGTGAGCTGTAATAGGTCTAACAGGGAGACCATTGTGTCCACACCTCAGCATCAAAGCGTGGATCTTGACACACGTCGCTGATGTTAACAGGCAGCCCTGTGGAAGCCACCAGCTCAGCAATGCTGTTATTGATCAGCCAATCAGAACACGATAGCTTCTCCATGCTGATGTGGCCAATAAAACAGGAAACAGTCAGGACCGGTCACTTAAACATGCAACACAACAGCAGTAAATATTGAGTGAGTTAATTTTTCTTAATAGGGTTGTTATGTGGGAATGCATCAAAGTGTCATGGATTTGTATGAATGCACATCACATCCATATGTATCCATTTATGGTGTGTATTGGTGTTGTGGCACTAGTCTCCCCCTAGAATAATATTTCTGTCTGTCTGTATGCTAGTGTCTTTTTCATATCATGTCTGTTTCACCTGATGTCACGGTCCATGTTGCACAGGGGAGACATGAGCTCAAACGTCTTGGAGAACTTCACAACCTAAAGAAGCAGAAACGACATTTAGCAACAAAGACAGGGAGAGTTTGCCACAAGGAATGCTACATGGTTTCATGGAAAAGCTAAAGTAAAATAATCTGTGTGTCAGGAAAGACTTTCAAAACTGATAAAGAGCCAGAGGTCTCACAGGTGAGTCGATGTCTTCAAGGAGAAGCACAGAGCAGCGCTCACACTGCAGGAGGGTCAGCGCTCGCTGCATTATCTTCCTAACGATCTTCTCCAGGTCAGTCTGCTCCTCAAACAGGTCGTTGACCACCTCCAACAGAGCCTGTGGCAATGAGAAAGGACACTTATGTTCATACCACAGTGATGATATTGATTATGTCATGTTGTTGAAAGATGAAGAAGAAGTTTTTTGTTAGCCATCATGTGAAATCCTTTCAGTGGTAACCTTTTTATTAAAAAACATTGACTAATGAATAGTCACAAATGTAAGGCATGTTAATGTGTCTAGGGTGAAATTCAATTGCTGTTATCTGTATTTATTTCACTAAGTATGAACATTTTAATGTTACTGTACATTCTCCGGCTATAAATGAATCAAACATCTGTTTTATAAATGCACAGTTTACATTCTCTTACCCGACTCCTTTCATACTCCTTGCGAGATTCAGAAAACAACTTCGCATTGGAAATCGATATTCCACAGAATGGTAGATACATCTGCAGCACCTGAAAGTAGAAAAAAGTGGTGAAAGAGATGCACAATCCATAAATGTTAGGTATTTGCATGCTAAACAAAAGTGCATAAAACTGAAGAAGAAAGGGTGTGCGGGGGTGGGGGTGGAAAGTCATGATGGCCTTAGCTGCTTCTCTGCACAAATTTCTCTCAAATAGATTCCCTGTTAATGAAGTATTGATTTAGAGAAAGAAGGCCTTCAGCAAGACATCAAGGCCCCTAAAATGTCTAGATACGCTGATGTGTTTTTCTATTTTCAGTGTCTTTGTTGCTTTAAAGTACTTAGTGTTGAGTTGCTTTGCTTTAGCTTTATTTAGACTTTTAGATTCACATCCAGTAAAATAATTTTAAAAAATGCTTAAATTACTGCAAACTCAAAACTTTGTATAAAGTCAATTTCTTTGAAGCAGAGGCCAGAGAACATTTGTGTTGAGGATAAATGATTTCCCACAACTTTATTCTGCCACCTTGTGGACAAACTGTTGCAGCTAAATGCAGATGAACTCTTGCAAAGGTGAATAATCAATAAAACAGTTTGCTGTTTATTTACAAAGATTTACTGCAAAGGCATCTATCTATATCTTGATTCTTTTTTTCAATGTATTTATACCAGGAGAGAATCAAATGATCACCTTTACTATTTTATTGCCTGGCTACACACTTAAACAAGAAGCCAGTGCTTTTCACATCTGCGAGATACACAATATATTATTTGCACATCAACAAACTGGGAGAATGAAATCATATTCATAATCTGCGGAACTGTAAAAGAAGTTAAAACATGCAGAATCTAGTAAACCAATTTCCAATGGATTGCTCAGGGAGCAATTTAAAGTGGATCCACTCAAATTGTGTTTCTAAGTGTGCGTATATATTGCACAGCCAGACATATTGAATGCTCCACACTTGAGTAAAAGGTTGACCTCTCCCCTTCATTCTTCTGGTCTTTTGCTTCAGAGGGAACTCTTCGCCCTTCTCCACAGCCATTAAGAAGATTCACAGTACAAACAGTTTTCAGCTGCAGGACGCTCCACAAAAATCCAATTTTAACTCAATCTTTAAAGAGCCCTTAATGGTCAAACCAACAGCAATAACACTGAATATGTTAAATGCCAATAAAGTACATGTGGATGTGAAAATCCCCTGGTAACAGCAGTCTTATATATGTCTTTTTTCAAGAGAGAGAGAAATAACAAAGCCTCACCTTCTCATCATCCTCAGTAAAGGGAGTACCCATGGGATTTTTGTTGATTGCTTGTACAACACCAATGACTTCTCCATCACTGTTACAGATGGCCATACAGAGGATGGACTGAGTCTTGTAGCCTGTTAACTTGTCTATCTCATCACTGAAGCGGTGGTCCTGGAAATGGTGTTCACATAAACACATATTACACATTTATCAAATGTGCATGAGACATTAACAAACACATATACCCTTCATTGTGCCCAGTAATTGCCCTCTATGACAACATTCCTACAACATTTGTGTTCTTTCACGCACAATAAAGCAGCCCTGACGCAATTGTTAGGTGTGATTCTTGGCCTCTTCTTTTTACTATAAGCAGAAAAAACTGTAATACCGCTTGCTGACACATATCTACACTATTGCAGTTGCTAATACACCTCAGGGAGACCCGCATCATCATGTTGCCTTAGCCTCCCAAGCAGCCCAGGGCCATGATATAATGATGCGGAGCGCAACTGGTAGCGTACAAGACGAGATCTGGCTAGAGGGAAGCTGCGAGGATTATAATACTTGTTTTCCTGGCTTTTTCTTTGACTATTGATAATTCTTTTTTATTCTGACATAACTGGGGTAATTACCCACAGCATTTTCTCTGTTTTTCGAATTGAGCAACCCCTCCTCAAGGAACTTCAGAAACAACTGATTAAAATGTAAAATACTTTTCATGTAGGCTAATAAATGGGCACCTCCAACCCGGAGTTGACTGTTTATGTTTCTGTACTCCCAATAAAAGAAAAAAACACAGGTCTCATCCCCACTCCAGTCATAAATCGATAATCAATTGCTTTACTCACTCTAAAAGTATATCAATATGTAGATATCGTACACACTTACAACAGGCTTACATTTAGGCTACCTCATATGCGTTCGGGATGTTTACAGTTTCCCCATGCTCTGCCACGTATCCAATGATACCCTTTCCCCATGGCACCTGCACTTCATTGGAGTTTAGGGTGCTGGAGGATGGTCTGACGGTGGTGCCTGAGTGCACATCAAAGAACTTGGACACCAGTGTCCTCTTGTGCGCGGGTCCCTCAACAAGGAAAAGCGAACACCTGTCTGCATCCACCAGGATACACACATTGATCAGGATCTTGTAACTGAGGTTTGTCAGGTCCAAGTCATTGGAGATGTCCTTCACTAACTCCAAGAAAAACTCCCTCTCGTTGGTTTCCTTAAGTCTGTATTTGTAGTCTATGGCGCTGGACGCGTACTGGGGCACGTTCACCCTGGACTCCAGCAGGGCGCTCAGTATGTGCGCGGTGGTCGGAGGCAGAGAGCTGGCTTTACGCAGAAGCGCACGGCGCCTCATGCTGGACTGGGACTCGTATTCGCTCAGGCTCACATGCTCGTCGTAGGTCCGGTGTGTGGTGGTGGCTTTAGACCGGGCGAAGTTCCTTCGCAGCTCCATGTGGGACGATCTGCGCCGGAGTCCGTCTGGGTTGGCCGGCCAGAGCGGATCCCTGGCAGCACCGCGTTTCTCCTCAGCTGTGGACACTTTCGACGGCTGATGCTCCCTCAACCATCTGCTTACCTGATCATATTTCGCCTTTCGAACGAGATACTCCTCGAAGAGATCTGGGTGGCAGTCCAAAAACGCCTCTATATCCGAGAAGTCAAACGTTGTCATGGTGAACGCCGCTGCGGGGACCAAATGAGAACAAACAAGAGATGGACGAGTCCTAGACGACGGGGTGATGCGCGTGCAGCCGAGCTTCTCAGAGAAGTGATGTCCTCAACAGTTATTCATTCATCCACCATATGGGCCAGTCCATCGTATTCTTCCCTAAAATACTGGGGGCAGAGTTGGTCAGATAGATTCAGTTTATAAAAGACCAGGATGATGACGCCTGAGAGACTAACAGTAGCCTAAAGCTGTCTGTCAAGCGAGATTGAACTGTGTCTCTGGGGAGTTCTGTGACAAACTATGCAGAGGCGTAGAAAAACACGGCGCCTATGTGCTCCCTAGAAACTGGGGGGGAAAACTGCAGGGAAGGCTGTTCAATCTCTCTCTTTATTCTATACCACTATACACTCTGTGCGGGGCTCCAATCAAAAACCGAGAACGAATTTGACTTTTCATTTACTTTTACAACGTGCAGGCAGCACACCATTTTTTTGTGATACAGTGAACAATGGCAGCAGTGTGCTTGATTGAAAGGGACAGCTTATGCCAACAAAAATATGTAAATTTAAACAATACAATATTTATTTTGGGGTGGGTGAAGATTAAGTGCACACATACCTTTGTAATAGTATTTTAGAGTGGCAGCTAGATAGATAGATAGATAGATAGATAGATGTGTGTGTTACCTTGGAGTCAAGTGGCCTTGTGAAAATTACAATACTGTTTTAGTCCCCCACCCTCACACACTACTACACCCACACACACATACAAACACCCAGACACTGGCTGTACCGCTCATTTAACTTGTATAGGTATACTAATATAGCCTTGTATAGTACATAATTTTATTGTTTAAGTATGAAGACTTGCTGCAAAGCCCTTCTTGTTTTAGTTTAGTCTTGTTTAGTTCTGTTTCTTTCAGTTTATATTTTCCTTACATGGTGAATATTAAACAAATTGATACACAGCAAACCCTGGGTTGGCTCCAGGTAGTTGGTTTAAGGGGTCAATAGGGGACCCAAAAATTTTTTAGGGCCTCTAGTTTGTTGGCCCATGGGGTCAAGCTGGCAATTTGCAACATGAATGGAGAAATTAACCAATGTCACCTGCACCTCTTTGGCGAGAGGTGCATTAATTTCTCTGAATGTTTCAGAGGTTATTAATGTAGTACCTATAAGAACTTTAAGTTGACTACTGTTGGTGTGTACAACCCTGCAGGGGTTAAGCATCACCCTGAATCTGCAGAATAACTTTATATTATTGAAATCACTGTGGCACATTTACAATGCAGCAGCAGGAAATGTAATCCGGAGAGCGTCTGTTCCGCTGGGGCAGAGCAGGGTAATTGGTTACTGGACTTAGCTTAGGCTGCTTGATAGGACTTGGGTGTTTGGCTGAGACTTTGGACAAGGTCTCTTGCGAATCCCAATTAAAAAGCAGAATGCCGAATATGGGTCTTGTGAGAGCCAAGAAACAAAGTAAACCTTGCTGCTTGGAAAGCAGTCTATGTCATGTCCAAGGAGATGTAGCTGCATCAGTCTTGGGTGTGTGCTGATTGAAAACTGGTATTTTGGTGCTGCTTTTAAGGGTTCTTATGTTTTCAAGATTGACGAGCAGATCAGGTATTTTTACAGTCAACTGCTTACAGTGAGTGATGCAATCTCACATAAACAGTTTCGGATATTTCTGTCTCTACTTTTTTTGTCTCTGTGCTTTTCACACTGGCTCATTTAGGAACTGGTGATACATTTAGCAACATTTAAATCAGAATCTGATGACAGTTGGAGGCTTTTTGATCACTGTCAGTGAAATCTTATCAAGTCATACCCTCATAGTGCTGATGGAGCACATTAGCTGAGTTTTTGAGCATAAACTCTTAAATAATAAAATAAATAAATAATACAATAAAATAATACCTAAATATGTTTTTAAAAACATGTATAAACAACCCCAAAATGTGGACAGGAGACTTTCTGGGGTCCCTTAGTAAAATCAGGGATCATTTTGAGTCACTCACTAGGGGCTGACACAATGAGGTTCTTTTAATGGTAATGAAATCGCACCAAATGGAATTTGACAGTTTGATACAAATCCTTGAGCCCTTTGATATGAAAAGTTTTAGAAACGATCCTGACACATAATCATTTTTTTCACCAAAAATGGGAAAACAATTTACATTACATTGCAGAGTAACAGCACCACAGACAGCGCACATCTAGGCATCCACTACACCCTAGAAGATGTTCTACAAAATGAGCACACAATTTCTAAATCAGCATAAGAACAAGGTGATTCTCAGACTGAAATTATCTTTAAGATTGCTCCAAAAACTTTCTCTGAACAAGTTTTGTGGCATTGCCTAAGGCATGCAGTCTGAAACAGTGTAACTGTTTTTATGTTGCATAGGAATGGTGACAACAAAACCTGACTCCTGTAACCAAACACCACCCGCACACAGCTTGGATCTAGTGTCATCATGTGCCGGCTGAACCCAGCTTGATTTCATTCCACCCCATGCTTAGTTGTATGAGTTCCCAAACTGTGAACGTGTAACATTATCAGATCCACCCTTGATGACTGGATGATTGGCATCCTGAGCAGTGATTTCCCACTGGATATGAAAATACTGACGTAATATGAAATATCAGCACATGTAGACCTATATGTTAACAATTGTACGCCTACATGACAAGGACAAAAAGTAATGTTCAAAAGGTTACAGTTGATATTTCTTCTGATCTTAGCAAACCAAATGTGTGATGTTGTTTAAGTGTTTACTCTTTGGCTGTTTAGACTACACCTCTATTCACACAGTATGTGCTGTGGGCTGGATTGTGTGTCACTCACTGTGATCCTATTGTTTACTGTAACACAGTCACTCTGGCTGTCCCAGGAATCCAAACACACCTCACTGGTCACAAGTGAAGACGAGGGAGTCCAGTTCTGTCAACGAAAGCTTCAGCATTTCCACTCTTGTCCGTCTGGACCAAGAAGACTGCTTCCAATGTCTGCACCAGGAGAAGAAAATAGACTTCTCAGGATCTGTCTTTTTTTTTTTTTTTGCCATTCACAAAACCTTAAAAAAAATAATTATATCCCATTGATTTTGTATTTAACATTGCCTAGGTAAGTGATATGATATGATATGTGTTTTTGTGATTTTTTTTTAGCTTAATTGCTGTGTAATTACTGTATTTCATAATTATCAATGATTAATTTAGTAGAAAAAATAGAAGAGACACTTCTGGCTAAGTCATATCTTGTCGTTAAGAAACATACATGTTTTCAGTTTTTCTATGCTGTTGATCATGTGTATAAACATACCATTCGTTGTATGAGCCAAGTTGGTTGTGTGCCATTTAGGGACAAACTGGTGGAGACATCCCTCCCCAGCATTTCATCCTCTCTTCACCTTCTTTTATTCTGAGTTGGAGCTCCAGCAGCCAGATGGAGCCCAAGTCCTCACTAAACCATGGCGTCCCACCTGATTCAAATGACCATTATAACTTTGGTTATGGAGGAGCCATTATATCTGAGTGAGTGTAGAAAATTTTTTAAAATTAAATATTTAAACCATCAATTGTAGCGTAATCAGATAGTTGTTTTACCTTCACAGGCATATCACCACTGCACAACGTTATAACAACACTGTCAGAAAGAAAAGTAAAGTTCGTCTCAATGATGAGCTGTGAGTATCCATTGATTTATCATAAATGTGGTCATTATTAACAATGAACAAATTCACTGAAATCCTATAAAAATGTATGCCTCAGTGGTGATGAATGATAACATTAGTTTTGTTTCTTTTCTCAGCATACCAAAACCAACTGATATAAATATGGCGTGAGTACTTTCTGTGTTAACTCTTTCTGTAGATGCACGAACAGAGGATAGACTGATTCCTTCCTTACAAATATCAACACATGCATGTTTGCAAGTTGCAAGTTTTCTTGTGTCTGCCTCGTTAGCACACGTCTTCATTTTATTCCCTGATGCCTCCAACAGGGAGAAAATGCTAAAGATTGCAACCCCAAAACAGCATCCCTATACATCCCACGTCTCCCAGTTTGCAATGTTCCCATCGTTCTGCTCTCCAGACGACCCTGAAACAGGAGTCAGAGCTGCCTCCCAAACTTTCCTCAACCCTTTGATCCCAAATAGTGCACCAGATGTGACTCTGCTGAACAAAACTAAAGGTAAGTAAATTATGGTAAGAGGGGACGATATAATAGATGTTTCCAGGGAGGTTTAAGATGTCTTTATTTCCATGCACAGGTAGTCCATATAGACATGAGATCTTGGAGACACCCTTAAAGACTAGGAAGAAAGCTGTTATGTGGACCGGTGAACATGGCTTCTTGGATGTGAGTAATGGAACTGTGTTATGCAATACATAAAAAGACAAGTGTTCTAACAACACCTTCCTGCAGCACACAAAGCCACTGAAGGGAGACAACCAGGTTTTCTATCCCACTCCTCCAAAGACAGTGCTACCCAACTCTAAACTTCGTGATTGGGATTTGTCGTTATCTGAGCGGACAAGCAACATGCTGAAAAATTTGGAGAGGACTCAGTGGGTCACATCTTATCAAGAGCACTACACAGGTAAAGAAACCCAAACACTGTTCATATGTTAGGGACTGTACAAAAATTATTGAAGTGGGGAGTGGGGCTTATATTTTGTTTTATAATAATAACTAAAAAAAGGTCTTCCTCAATGATTACAAGTAATATTTTCTTTGGACAATGTCTTTGACTTAAATTTAACATGTGATGCTGAACATGCATCATATAGTCTACCTTCATATGACACTTCCCTGGAGTTCTGCTTTCTGTTCAAATGCAGAATAAAGTGAAGGTGAGAAACATTGACAGGCTCTTTGGAAACATAATGTTGTGACTCCAGTCACAAGTTACTCTTAGCTACTAGTTATTATGATGGGGATAATAAAGCCCTGAGACAGAGACAGAACTAATGTCCTCTGCATTAGTGCACGCAAAGCGCACCTTTATGAACTACCGCACACATAAAAGCTTTCCCTTATTGTAAGGGAAGGCCCCCTCTTATCCTCTCTCTCTGTGAACCCAACCGGTCGAAGCAGTTGGCCTCCCACCCTGAGTCTAGGTTCTGCTTTTACCTATTAAAAAGAAGTTGTTTTTCCTTGCCAAGCTCTTGGCAAGGAAAATATTATTACATAAGTACAGTCTAGACCTGCTCTATGTGAAAAGAGCCAAGAGAAAACTTCGGCTATGAATTGGCACCATATAATTAAAACTGAACTGAAATAAATAACTGAATTACATGAAATTGCAATATTAAATATCTGACATTTGAAGTTTGATTTTTTTTAAGGATCAGGGCCAGCAAATCCTCTAAAGATAGATGACTTCAAGGAAAAAATAAGTGACCTTACTGGGATGAATTCACACACTGCACCACTGGTAAAGTCCCAGAGAACATTGTACCATTTTACAGCAGCATGTGCATTGTGCAACACTAATCCTAATGAGTTCCTTTTCCTACAGAGAGAAAGGTCCTTTCCTGTGTTTGTTCCCTCTAAAGCAAAAGGAGGTTGTAGAAGAAGACTAGGGAGCTGCGTGGTGGTGAGGAGCATGTGCAGTCCTGATGAGACTGAACTCCCAAACCAAGGCACTGCTTCAGCTACTATAAACCAACACAGGCCGCAAGAGATCACAGTTAAGCATAAAGAGGCACAGCATGCAAACCAATGGGGACATAGTGAATCAAGGTACAGCTCTGGCCCCACAGAAGCACAGGGAGCTGAGCTGTCTCAGGAGGTCTTATACAAACAACAAACTGAGAGCAAAAGCTCTGTGTATGAGGGCAGGGTGGGAGTAAACTGCAAAGTCCAGTTTGATGAAAGTCCCATGCAAGTATCACAGAGCAGCCAAGAGGCTAATGCTGCACAAATCACAGACACAGAGCGACCCCTGGACCTGTACAACAGCCCACTTTCCCACGGAGGGACGGAGGTCAAGAGACAGAAAAGCATGATGGAGCTGCGTGTAGAGGTTGAACCAAGTAGCAAAACAAAGTATTTTAAAGCCAGAAGAAATGTATCTAGCCTTAGTGAGTCAGCTGTAGCCAAAGACCTTGCAGGTATTAAATCACATGCAAACTTATTGTCAAGGGCAGCTTCAGAGCAAGAGAAACTGGGACAGAGCAGAGAGCTGCCTAACCCCTGCATCTTGCCAAGGCCTCCTGTCCTGCCTGGCATTCATTCAGTGGACAGAGTTGGGAGTGTGGGTGGAGAAGGTGCAGCTGTTAGACTCCTGGACCTTCAAAATTCATTCATTAATTCGATAGCCCATCGCAACTTTAACAGCTCCATCACACGTGCTGCTGTCAACCTGAGGGACAATGTAGCCACAGGGAAAAAACACAACTTTTATGGGATCAACTGTTACTACCTCCATGGATAACCTAATGGACATGAATTTTACTTTTCCTGGAAGCAAATAATAGCCATAATATTTAGAATCCCAAAAGCAAGTGAATACCTCATTATAAAATGTAACCTTAACTGAATACCACCACTGAGTTTATAGCAATTAAATGTTTAACTTCGAAAATCATCTGAATTTATGTGCTTTGAATTCCCCTTCAGAGTCTAATATTTAGAGAAATTACATCAAGTTGCTCAGTAAGTTAAATGCAGATTTAAAGAATTGGTCAAAAAATCTTTCAAACACCAAAATTCAAACTTCAACATATGGGCTTCCAAGAATAAGCAATGGAGCCTGAGAGGAAACAGGTTATGTTCAGTCACTTTGTCATGTTATCCAAGTTTCTGATCTGCCTACAATACAAGAGGAAGTGTTCTTCATAGCCTGGATGTTAAAGTTATACTTTTTTGTTGATCTTGAATTTGGCTGATTTTAATTTTTAAGATCAGAATTTCAGCAACTTGAGAAGAGTTGTCTCTGAATTTGTAAAGCTTGAACGAACGTAGAGGAGAGAACCACATAAATCAAACCACAACAATTCATATAAATGGTTTTCAAAGACTGCAATAAATTAAGTTGTTTTATTTTCAACCACAGTTGTGGTTAAATGATATTTAGTTGCTTGTAAGACTCAAATTATTACAGCTATAATTTGCTTCCATAACATCCGCACCAAACAGTGGTCGGCACAAAAACAAAGAGTAACTATGAAGGCTGTAAGATTTCTTATATGCTCACAATAAAATGCTGCGATTCATCATTTCTTTCAAGAAACTTTCCAGATTGTTTATTTAACTCAGTACTTGCTCAGTATGTTGTTAGCATAGTGAACAGCAGGCCAATTTGCAAATATTGTTAATTTGCTCTTTGGTTCAATGCTTTTCATTTGTAATATGGTATTCATCAGAGCTCAGGATGTGGCCCATAATACAAAAATGGTCTTATATAAGGCTCCCATAAGCCACAGCTGATTGTATGGGTAAAATAAAAGAAATAATCTTCAAAGCTGGCTTCTGTGAGTTCAGTCTGCCTACACAGTCCACACAGAAGAGATATTCAGCAGTGGTAAATTCATAATGCAGAGCAGATGAATACTTTGGTGTTTCAAGTAACCTTTCTAATTTAACAGAGGAGAACATTTGTATTAAGATTCCTGCGCCCCCCCTCCCCCCTCCTCCCAAATGTGACAGAGTTCACCACAGAGCATTGTGTTGGCTGTGTTACGGAATCTTTCTCTCTGTACTGCAGTAACCTTCTAGCTCGCCGATGTGAAAGGAAAAAAAATGCCTTTTCACAAATAATCTGTTGCAGTCAGGCTGACTCGACGTGAAAGGGTTTTTTTTTTGTGACAGCAAGTCCTTCAACAGCAAGCCTGCAGCCTTGAGTTGTGTTGGCCTTTCATTCAGACTTTCAGAGGAAGAAAAAAAAATCCCAATGATAATTTCTCAAACAGGAAAATGGAGAGTAGCCTGCAATTCTCTTGCTGAAGACTTTAAACAATCGCAAGTTGCGGGTCTACTCCCAACGACTTCTGCAGATAAGATGGTTTTGTTGCCGCAATAGATGTTTTTGTTTGTTCGTTTTTGCTAGTGTGCACGTGCAACAAACCTGCATTTATGAAAACTTTCAACTTTTCAAACCTACCCCTCTACAGTACAGCGTTGCCCTCAGGGAACGGAAAGTTTTCTTAAGCCCCATATCCAGTACTTGTTTCTTTAAATGATTTCAACTAATTCGAATGGTCAAAAAAGTATCAAAGAACAGTCCAATAAGGTGTGGGAGTCACTATGAAGCACCATTTGAAGGCAGAACTTCCTTTTCTGACACTTGGTCACAGGAGCAGGTGGTGTGAGAAGAAAGCAAGATTATTTGGTTCAGAAATCTTATATAAAATGACATGAACTTTAATAAAAAAAGATATGTTTGTGTGTATGAAGGTGTAGAGAAGCCTTTTGTCAGGTTTATGACTTTCTTTTTTATTTTGCATGTTCAGAAATTCAGTTTTTCTTTTTGTTGCCTCAGGGCAACGTTGTGCGATAAGGGCTACTTTTCAAGGAGGTTTTTACTGACCACGTGTTTGGATGTTATCACATATTATCACATGCAGTAGTTCACAATATAAGCTCTAAATATATTTGTACTTATTCATTTATTAAGTTTTACTTATTTAACACGTTTCCACAGAAAAATGGACATAAGATCGTTCTTTGTAACTAAAGAGCAGGATTCGTTTGTTGGGTAACATCCCATCTGACAGCAGGGACAGTGAGGGGGAGTGGACGGGAGAAAAAGTTTGAGCAGAAGTCAAAAAATAACTTCAGAAGTTCTTTCAGGAGCTCTGGTTATCATTCAAATTATATATATAGCAGACAATACACAAAATAGAGGTCAAATATCAAGCTGTAGTTATTCTTGTTGTATTTTCGTTGGCATTGGAAACTTACTGGTATCTGTCAATAAAAATATATAAAAATGGAGCATGAAGATGAAGACTCTCATCCCTAACTAGGGTTGGGTATCATGAACCATTTCCAAGAAACATGGATTTGATAAGAAACGTGCGTCTGGATTCTGCTTATCAGTTCCTAACTTTCTGCATGTTTCAGTGGTTCTCCCGATTGATTAAAAAGTGTCACTTATCTGCTAGGACCTGCTAAGTGGACGTAATTTCACGGCATTTGTTATGCAGTACGTCATCAAAGCAACGTCTCAAGCTCAGGTACAAAACAGGTGAGCTGATATTCACCATTTATACTGAAGGGAAACGAATGATGTCTACAGATGATTCCAATATATTTTTCTTAGAGATGAGTCCCCAGAGACGCCCCTCTAGGACACAGTAGACACCTTTCACTTTAGCCATGAAGGGGAAGGTGAGCAAGTGAATATAGGTCACCGAATGCTGACAAGATCTGTGGTGAAAGGGTTGGAACCAGAACCAAGAGTCAATAAGAACCGAAATCAAAAAGTAGAATCGGAATCAGATTTGGAATCGATAAAAGTAAAATAATACCCAGATCTATTCCTAACCAGGATTTCTGCTTGGACAGTAGGCTACCTCACACAGGAACACCCTTAGTAATAAAGAACAGCTTTTTGAAGTTTCACAGGGAGTGAAATGTCATTACATAAATAACATTATATGACAGGAAACACTACATGATACAAACCTATGCCTGTGTCAAAACCAATTGATCAGTGTGTTTCAAGTGTTGTTTCCTTTTTTCTTAATGATTTCTTGCCATTTTTTAAAAATATTTATGATTTTGTATTTCTGTCTGAGCATAGTCTTATGATCTGTGAATTCATAATGTTCTATGTGATTCTGTACCATTGTTGCACAACGTTGCCCAACGAAAAAATATTTTGGGGTGGGAAGGTCCAAAAAAAAAAAAAAGTTGTCCCAAAATGAACCAAGAAATGATGTGGAATATTTTTTTCATGTACCATCAAATAGTCATTGGGTATATGCAAATATTAAAATGATGCTCTACTTCTATTTCGTATTTCTCATTTTAACGTGAGCACGACTGAAAAACTGTAATTCAGCAGTTTGTCCAGCAGGTGGTGTTGTATTATCATTCTCAGCCCCTGTCTTCTGTAATTTATCATTCTGAATTTTTTTCGTTTTTTCTGATAACGGCTGTCTGCAATCGACATGATTTTCACTTTCACATACATTGAGTAGGCTAAAAAAGAGTAATCCCACTCCTTATCTACAAATGAACACCATATCAGATTGAAATATTGATATTAATCTAATATAGTTTGTTTAATCTAGATCTGAAATAAAACTCGAAATTGAAAAGACCTTAATTAAATGACTCACTTGCAAAGTGATGAGTTTGACTGTCTCGCTGTGTCCTTGCATTTGAGGTGCTCCACAACACGTCATGGAAAAGATGCTGTCAATGGCACAAACCCCGCCCTTTCGAAGTGACGCCTATCTGTGTTCTGCCTTTTAATTGGAGTTTTGGCTCCAGTCAGTCACGCACCGACGCCCTCTTCCGTACAGCGGTGCAGAAAGTATTGCTTTTCAGAGCTGGTTGGTCGCGGATGGTTCATGTGCGTGCATGTCGAGACTGGAGAGGGCATGCTGTCAGTTTGAGGCTGTAGTTTTGAGTTCCTCCTCATTTGCTGTGTTATCTCCTTTTGGGTTAGATAAAGCGACTGTTTCCAAAACTCCCAGCTTTCCTCATCTGGAATTCACATCTGGAACTCTGTCAAGGTGAGTGCGTATTTTTTGACAAGTAAAATTCAGTGGTCTTTTACTAGATTGTTTATTTATTTTAATTTTATTATTTTATAATGTAAGTCGTGTTTCCCTTTGGAAATCATACATAGTCGAATAAGTCACGTGCATTTAAAAGTTGCATTGCGGTGCCTGTATGTTCTTGCTGAGGTCAACCACTTCAGAACAGTTAAACAGAATAAAAATTCTCTTTCAAAGCTTTTAAGTGAAACAAGCCAACAGTAAGACCACATTCCTTTAAACAGTGGGTTAAACTCTGCACTAGGGGTTCCTAAGCAGCTGGATCATTTGCAATATTCCTGTTAAAGTATTTCATAACATGTGATTTACACAAAAAAACATTAATAGATCTTTTCAGTCTCCATGGTAACTCCCACTTCCTCTTTCTCTAGACAAGTTGTGGTGGATAGATCTTCCATATAAACCTAACATAGGCCTGCTGTAGGTCTCTGCCATAACAGTAGCAAGCTATCAATAACCACAAGCCAAAACTATGAATAATGTGCCTTTACAGTATGAGAGGCTGCATCTCTCATGCTGAGTGGATGTAGGTGTGTGATGAGACTCAGCGCAGATTGGATCCATTTTCAGATTTAATCAGGGCTTGAGCTCAGCATCTCACTACACAGTGTTTGGAGCAAAAACATGAATATGGAGAATTTTACAATATGTCAGTTACCATGCATATGGCAGATGTAGTAAATTCCCTCATAATTACCATTCTGTGAGATTCTCATACTGAACATTGTGCTTGTGCCAAAACCTTCCTGTCAAATGTCAACGTTAATCCTAATAAATCTGGGTGAGATGCTACTCAAAGCTCAAAGCTACTTTTGTTTGGAAAAATATCTCTTTGGCTCACGTACAGAGTAGCTATAATTTGAGGACTTACAAAGTGTTATCGCAGCTCTTTTGGGTGTTGTGTCAACAATTCAACAGAGGAGGCTTTTCAGATACTCCTTTGGCTGTGCGTGTTTTGGAACATGTGTGAGGCTCAACAGGGCTACTGAGAGTTTCTGTGCATGTGTCTGTCATATGGTACTCAGATTGGTATACAGGTGAAGGACAAAATCACATTCACCATGGAGCATTTTGTTTTTGTTTTGAGAACAGGAGGCTGTCACACTGTCAGAGCTGTGTGGATTGTTTGGTTGACCAACAGGTTACTTTTGCAGCTCCAGAGACTGTTGTTCTTATCACTCCCAGAACAGAGATTGCAGTCAAGCACAGGGAGGGAAATGAATCAATAGAATCTGTGGAATGCAGCAGCAAAAAAACCCAAAACATCTTTATCTGTCCCACAATGATTTCAGGTTTCCCCGGCACCAAGCTGAATCTTTGAATAAATGCGCACAACCTATAATCAATTCCTCTGTGAACATCTATCCAGTTTTTTGTGCCGAGTCTTTGCATTAGATTGAGTGTTTCTGCATTTTTCCAGGTCACCTGCTGTGTGCTGTATGTACTCAGGAATGTTCTGTTATAGGGCAGAATATAACACAGATAGCCAGTCCAGCACGTTGATATTTACCAATCAGTAATTCCCTTGAATTGATTAGCCACACTTGGATAGCACAGCATGTAGAGCTGTAAATGTAGTTGAAGTCACTAAACACATTATTATAAGCCATACAGTAGCCTGTGTAACATTGCTCCAGGGTCTGCTCTCTACCTTTTTGAATATCCACTAAACAAGTGAATAATGCAGGAAGTGGAGAAATAGGACCAGCAGAACAGCTGTTGTGACACCTCATTCATGTGACTGGTGTTGCCTCTTTTTGCATGGGGCTCCATAAATAAATCATGTGGTTTCATATGTAAATAGGTAGATGTGGTTATAGGCATGCAAAGGTGAAACTAAAGTTATGGACCATGTCTGTTTTTTCTTACATTTCCAATTTGATTTTAGTTTTTAGTTTTTATTTAGTAAATTACAAAAGTTGTATCAGGTGTTACAAGATCACCAGTAACTAACTGTCTTTATATCAGGTAAAAAAAAGTTTTTAATTTATAATGACAGGTTGCTGATCTTGTCTTTTGCTTCAACCAGAGAATGAAAGAAGCTTGAAGGCTGATGTCATAACTACTTCAGAGGCTGCCAGATATCAGCATGAAATTTTAACGAGGGCAGCACTACCAGATACTTTTAACTTAAAAACAATAGTTCACTCCACGGGCAAAAGCATGTTTTCACCAAACTCCTCCGTACAGCCTCGGTCATTTGCTTGGTTAGTAGGGCTGAATTATTCAAAATGTTCACAATCTTAAAAGACGGCAGCTCTGATGTACTTAAATAATGTAGGTCTTTGACTCTGAAAATAATATTTTCAACTTATCTTTACTCATTTCCACATTTGGGCAGATGTTAATTACTAAGTCAGCCCTGGCTTGTAAACGCGCAAGGTTGTATAACGAAAAGAAAGTTTTTAGTCTCTTCAGGCTAAACACACAGAACTTAAGATATAATTAAGTGTTTATGAAAATATGATAACATTTAAAATAAAATAAAACAATATATACAATTATTTATATACATATACATACACGTGTACACCCAGGACATTCCGCAGTGCATTTTCTGAATTTGTGTCTATAATTTAATGTAATGTAATTTAAATATCTTCAGAATGAATGCCTGTATAAAGTAATGAAGAATGTGATGTCTATTATGTCATTATTGTAAGGATTGCATTTTAAAAACTACTATATGATAATTCCCTCCTTCATAATGATGGATTTTGTGCTCTGTCCTGAGAACACCTAATCAGCTGTCATTTATGCCAATGGGGAACTATTTTGTTTCAGTCTGCAGAGGATCAGCTAAATTCCATCCCTGCCTGTTTTCACAGTAATAGTATCATATTTTTGAGCAAATTTTGTCATACGTTTTGACCGTTTCTTCCATTAAAAACCGGAGCCGTGTGCATTTTAAACATTTAGATATAATAACGTTGTGCACAATAAAATTCAACTTTGACAAACAAACATTTACATGCAGTGTGACATAGGGTCCTCTCTGTGGGTCTTGTAGCATTTTTAGCCATGCTAGATTGGTGGCTCTCGGGATGGCAATGCCAGTATGTCAGATCATCACTTTGATCTAGACATCTCAACAACTGATGGGTGGATTGGCTTAACATTTTGTACATGCCCAGGAGAGGATCAATACTAATGACTTTGGTGAACCCCTTACAATTCATTGAGCACCATCATTAGGTCAAATTTTAATTTGCCCAATACTTCTGTACTGGTTTATGACCAAATACCTGGAAAGGTAATAACATTTCCATAAACCTTACTGGTACTTTGTATTCAGTGCTAATTAGCAAATGTTACCATGCTAACAAGCTAAACTAAGACGCTAAACCTTGTAAATATAACCTGTTACACATCAACATTGCGTTGTCACTTTGAGCATGTAAGCAAGCCCCAAAGAGCTGCTAACATGGCGCCAGAACTTTAGTCTTATACAGTGACAGCTTTATAATTTCATTTCATAGCTTGTTTATGTTGCAGTGTCAGTGCAGTGCAGTTTTTTAAAGATGATTCAGTCAGTAAAATCAAGCAAGAAAGAAATTGTGTTGTTTCTCTTGTTAGAATCATATAGTGAAACTGTTCCAGAAATCTCTTACTCTGCAGTACAATAAAAAAGGCAATTAGGTCAATACATCTCTACAAATAGAGAAAGCAGACCAACTTCAAAGATATGTGGGTGAGATGGGATCACACCACAACTTCAGCAACACACGCTGCAAATATTGTCCTCCAAAATACAACTGCAGTCGAACCACAAAAACACAAGCTTGTCAGAGATGAAAATTCAATGCCGCTTTTTGTAAGCTCCCCGCCCTTTTTTGTCTCTCCAAGGAAACTACAGCTTGAGTCAGCTTCTGATGCTGTGACATCCCAGCTTCCATGATATACTGCAACAGAGAGAGGTTCATGCTGTAGGCTCATCCATACTCCAGTGCTGTCAGTTAGGAACACTTTGGTGGGTGACAGAGTTCAGGCATGGAGTAAATCCCTCAAGATGCAGTAACTCCTCACAGGCAGACAGTTTATCTCTGTCTGTCCATAAATGGAAGACGATGCCATGTCTAAATATATCTGCACTCGAAGGATTTGGAGGTTGCTTGTGGCGGTGAAGATATTCTTTCCAGTTTTTGTGATATTTTTTGGCCACAAAAAGGATCTGCTTGATAACAATGACACGGACCCTCTCAATGTCATCATCCACTACTCTGGGTCAGCACCTCTGAATTAATATGAGGCTGGAGGTGGAGATGCTGCTGTTGCATCCTAATCAGAGCAGCGGTTGAGTCGTAAGCACTAATCTTTAATTTGGGAAAGTAACAGCTGGATCGTATACCGTCACGCAAGTTGCTACTTGTGACGCACTGAGGAGCACTTTCTACCATGGAGTTCAGCGCATTTTTGCTTTTTCCCCCACACTTTTGTCAGTGAGTGTTGAGCTAAGCTGTGACTCTACCCTGCGTCCTAATGAGCTGGTGTTGAGTTATGAGGCTGTCAGGCTCCCCCACACTGTGAATATAACAAAGGAGGACCTCTGCCACAAGAGAAAGAATTAGAGACAGAGAGAGGGAGGACGGTGGTGTGGGAAGGCAGGGAGCGTGTGACGGATGTGGTTGATTAACAGGATGCAGTGTGGTGTTTGTGAGTGTGTGCTGAAGAGCTTGTCACATTTCAAACAGCAGTAGCTTCATGAATGAAAAGATGTCTTATGCAGCAGGAGGTTATCGAGGTCTGTCTCTCTGTCATTATTACAATTACAGTAGAGACGCCTTCAAACTCCTTTTCATACAGCTAAAAGTGTTAGATTATACATAGCACGATTTGAGCCCAGCAGCGTGAGCCTGGTTTTTGGAGTGGCTCCCTCCAGCCTTGGCAACCTTTCACAACAACTCCTTTAAGCAGATCAGGAGCAGGCGTGACCATCTGTGTGTCTTTCTTTCAGAGAAGGTGTGGCCATGTGCCTGCGCACACACACACACACACGGATGCGGGCTGGCAAACATTACCCTGCTTGGTCAAGAGATGTACTAATGAATAATAGATCTCATGGATGAAACCAGTTCTCTGTCAGTCCGCTGCTAATGGCTTGCTGGGTGCTGCTGTGCTGACCTGTGATATCGCTTGAAGAATATATTTTAAGACCTCTAGACTCTGTGCCCTGATTCTACTTTTTGCCCTACTTCTAGTTAC